>NW_017672243.1:9936-12544 GCF_001879085.1 Nicotiana attenuata | reverse complement strand
CTTTTTCTTTTATCCCGGCATAACCCGTGGACCTCCCTAGCATAACCCAAGGACTTTTTTTTCTTTTATCCTGGCATAACCCGTGGACCTCCCTGGCATAACCCAAGGATCTTTTTCTTTTATCCCAGCATAACCCGTGGACCTCCCTAGCATAACCCAATGACCTTTTTTCTTTTATCCTGGCATAACCCGTGGACCTCCCTGGCATAACCCAAGGAGCTTTTTTCTTTTAATCCCGGCATAACCCGTGGACCTCCCTGGCATAACCCAAGGACCTTTTTTCTTTTATCCCGGCATAACCCGTGGACCTCCCTGGCATAACCCAAGNTGGGACCCCGAGGGATCCATCGGGTTGATCGCAGAAGGTGATGACCCAAAGAAACCAACAATTACTCTCAATCCAATCATAGTCCAGATTCAACCGTCTGAGGACGCTGAGGTGAATATGTCTGTACCACTTGAGTTTGAAGCAACATCATCCGCAAAGACACCAGCACCAATTGAGGTTGAATTCGTGTTTCCGGAAAATGCACCCGCACCATTTGAGGTTGCAGTCTTGCCACCCAAGGCACATATTCCGTTCGGAGTGAGGATAGCCACGCCGATCCCAGTGGCGATGGAAACCATGACACCATTCTATACAAATGCCGTACCCTGGGATTATAGAGCCGAGGCAAGAAGGAAAGGCAAGGTCAGAATGGAAGAAACTGTCGCAGCACAGGGTATGACAAGAACTGGTACAGTCTATACCCCTGAACACCTAGCTGAATCAAGCAAGCAGGCCTCCAATTTGCCGCCCCTCATTGAGACAGGTCCAGATGACCTTTGGAGGAAGATACAGGCCAAGGAATATTCGGCCATCGACCAGTTAAACAAGACACCAGCACAAATATCCATTCTCTCTGGCATCCCGGCATAACCCGTGGACCTCCCTGGCATAACCCAAGGAGCCTTTTTCTTTTATCCCGGCATAACCCGTGGACCTCCCTGGCATAACCCAAGGACTTTTTTTCTTTTATCCCGGCATAACCCGTGGACCTCCCCGGCATAACCCGAGGACCTTTTTCTTTTCCGGCATAACCCGGTCATTTTCCAGCATAACCTGGTAATCCTCCCAATTTAAGGCTTCATTCCCAAGGATACACAATCCTGATTTTTATTGGTTTCAATGAAAAGGTAGTTTAGATTTGTGTTGCAAATAACTCACGAATTTTTCCTAGTGAAAACTGGGGCAGAAAAATTTTGTTCGTTTGTTTGTTTTTGGTGTCCGAAAAGGTTTTACCTCAAGGCACAGGATTCGAGATGATCGAAAGAATGAGTCTCAATCCAGAATAAAGGAAAAGAAGAAAAGAACAAAAAATAAGTGAACTCAAAGTGTGTGAAATGGAGAAGGACGTGGACTGCTCAAAATTTGATCGAAGTCACAAGCTTCGCATGTCCCGCCTTGATCCAAAAGCTGAAAGAAAGAACCAGCACCTACAGCTTGGGAGCATCAAGATTCAGATCGGGGTCCACAGCAAAATCAGCTAAGACTCAAGATCAAGCTTCAAGAGATTTATAGATAGGAATCTTGTAATTCGTAGTTGATAGGTTTAGCTAGCTTAGCTTTTGATTTTCCTTTTTGGTGTAATAAGGAGGTCAGCAAGCAGTAGCAGCAGCATCAGTAATGAAATCACAGCTCCCGGTAGTCCCAGCTACCAAAACTTCCAGAACTATATTGACCTGATTCCTTTACAGCCATAGATATGTAGGCAACCTCTGAAGCAAGGTTCGGTCAGACATTTTTCAAAAATGCTTCCCATGGAGTGACAAGCGGGCAAAAATCCCTCATTGTTGCTCATTTATCTTTGCCCGGAAACCCTTCGTGTCTCCGAGCAAAGAGGGGCAGCTATGAGCACGTGATTTTTGCCTCGCATAAATCCTCGAACTGCCCGAGGGGTACAAACCTTCTATGTTCGAAATGTTTGATGGTACGGGTGATCCAAGGGTCCATCTGAGGACATACTGCGACAAGTTGGTTGGAGTAGGGAAGGACGAGAGAATCCGCATGAAGCTGTTCATGAGAAGTTTGAAAGGAGATGCATTATCTTTGTATATCAGCCAAGATCCCAAGAAGTGGTCAAGCTGTGTAGGCATGGCATCTGACTTTTTGGACAGATTCAGGTTTAATACGGAGAATGCACCAGACGTGTTCTATATACAGAATCTGAAGAAGAAGCCCACAGAGACATTTCGCGAATATGCTACTCGCTGGAGGTCCGAAGCTGCTAAGGTCAGACCTGCCTTAGAAGAGGAACAAATGAACAAGTTCTTTGTCCGGGCTCAGGACCCACAGTACTATGAACGGCTGATGATGATTGAGAACCACAAGTTTTCCGACATTATCAAATTGGGTGAAAGAATTGAAGAAGGTATCAAAAGTGGTATGGTTACAAACTTCGAGGCCTTGCAAGCTACAAATAAGGCCTTACAGTCCGGTGGTATGTCCAAGAAGAGGGACGTAGGGGCCGTGACTGTTGCACAAAGGACCAAGTCTCCCCTCAAATACCAAGCTTACCCAATACCTCCACTCACATACCAGCCAACCCCAAATTACCAAACACCCTCA
>NW_017672243.1:0-7324 GCF_001879085.1 Nicotiana attenuata | reverse complement strand
CCTACCCCTTCGTCTCTCCTCCATCAAAAACCCCTAGAGACCCAGCCTCCTCCCCCCGTCTCCGCCGCTGCCGCCGCCCGAAATCGCCTATGGCGGCGGCCGGCGGCCAATCGTCACCAAACTCACACCACAAGCTCACCTCGGCCCCCTCATCACAAATCCACCAGTATCTCCCCTCAAATCCCGCTGGAAACCCCCAAACATCCCAAACCCTAGCCGCCGCCTTTGAACCCTCCGCTGTGGTCGGCGGCGCCACCACCCAAATACCCCCAAATTAACACCAAAGAACCCCTAAGCCTCCCTTTTCCCTAATCTATAACCTATTCCCTACAAATCACCCTGGATCTGTTCGAAATCAAGGAACCCTAAAACCCTCGAAGTCCCAAGTCAAGGATCCCTTGAAGATTCTGGGTCCAAATCGATCTTATTCGCGTACTTTTGATAAAAAAGCACATGATTAATTTCGATTTGGGCCAGAAATCAAAACTGAAGGCTCAGGGGTATTCTCAAGATTTTTACCAAATTTAGGTACTGATTCCAGTTTCTTCTTTTCCTTGTATTTTTCTTTTATTGTTTGTTCGTTTTAATCTATTTTTCTTTATTTTTTGTTCTTTGTTCGGTCTCACATGTTTTCTTATTATTTGTTCATCTTGTATTCTTCTGTTTTCATGTCACATTAGTTAGGTTAATGCGAAAATTAGTCTTAGGTTCCTTATTGAATAAAATCAATTAGTTTTGGGTGTTAGTTGATTTCCCCTTAGTTTAATTTTAGTTCCCTTTTCTCTTTTGTTTAGAATTTTAGTCAGTCCCTCAAATTGTGGACTTGGACTTGTTTGAATCAATTCCTGAAATCAGTAGGCCCAGCATTGAATTCATTTGGGTCTATTCGGACCCATTGAATTGATAGGGTAAATTAGGGAATAGCCTTAGAGAATCTTGCTGTAACAGAAATAGGAAGCCCCTAGAAGCTTCTAGTGGGGGGTTTTAATTTGAATTTCAGGCTTTTAGGTAGTTAACTTGAGTAACAAGTTAATAATTCTAGGGAGTCCTAAGCAAAAAGCATAAATTAAAAAGGACCTAAGGGGTAAACTAAAAATCAGCAGGGCTGCCCTAATTGCTTGCCTATAAAGGCATGCCATTCTTGCCTTACAAGGAAGAAAGGAGAGACCTATCAGAACTTAGAGAAATTGAAGAGCTGAAAATACAGAGAAAAGAATTAGAAGAGCTAAGAAAAATACAGAGAAGAAAAGGCTGAAAAACTTCTGCAGAAACACTGTTACATTGATTTCTAGGATGATTTTCTTTCAAATTCCCAATTTCTGAAACCATTCTCGAGTCATGTTGGTTTGAAATAAGTTGAAGTCCTGGTTGATTTTAGAGTTGGTTCAAGTTAATTTTGGGAAATCACTGTTACATTGTTGGTCGAGCTAATATTTGCTGCTGATACTGTCTTACCTCTGCTGATTCCTTCCCTTTCTTCTTATTTTTACTTTTCCTGGTACATATTTCTGAATTTAAAGCTGTGTATGAAGTTTCGACTTGCAGAATGAAATGAAAAATGGCTTCAACATGTCCTGTTTCTGTAGCTTAATGCCATTGCTTCCATATCATATGATTTTTCTTTGGATTTGTTTTGTATAATGACTGTTTATTATGATGGATAGGATTCTGATATGAACTTGAGTGTAATAGTTCCTATTTGATTAGTGTAGGATTTAGAGTTCTGTTATGGTGTTCTAATTGGACTGGAAAGAACATTCAGATGGATGGTGTTAATTAAACAGCCACGTATTTTGTTTAAACATGAAGTCTGATATATCTAATTCTCTCATTATTTTTTTTAAGTGTTGATCTCAAGTCAGTTTGGCTGGGTTAAGTATATATGCTATTTGAGCAAAAAATGGTTAGAGAGTAACAATTGGTAGCTGCAGTTTGTGAAGTTCAATTAAGTGGTATTTTATTTGGTAATTTCATGTGATAAGCTTTCTATTTATAGAGCTATCTTTGGGATTATGGCTTTACAATGGCCAATCAGTCCTAAGTGTTCTTTGCTCAAACTGTTTGGGACCGGCTTTAGGAGTTCTTCAATAAGTTGGAGAAATCAGTTTGTCTTCTGAAAGATAAATCAGTAGCGTGTATATTTATTTAATGTTTCAACAGTCATGACCTATAGTTTGTCCATTTATCTGTAATTGAAAAGTGAAACGTAAAAGGGCTGGCCTTTGTGTTGAATTGCGGACTCGAGATAAGGATCTTGTCATTATTGAAAGTCATCCTTGTTCGAGTTTGTGCTCACTCATAGGCCTAGGCGTGTTAAAAATGAGTTTGATTTTGGTTTAGTCAATTTGTGTCATTATTCAAATCTTTCAATCTCATGTTTATGTGCTGGTATCAATTTGTTTTGCATTATCATGTTTTGGGTATGGATCCGTCGGAACACAAACACCGGGCCAAACGCTGGCCCAATTATAACCATTGTCTTGGTTTGAGTCTGGGCCTAATCATGAGCCCAAGCCTGATTGTCCCTTTCAAATGGGATCCAGGCCGTTGGGCTGCTGACTCATTCATGCTGGGCCTAGCCCCTAGAATAAAACAATTGATCCTTTCCAATGTAAGCCCCCTAATTAATTAATTGGAACTTCAATTATATTTAGTGTTAATCAATTAAGCCCACTAATTCGAATGGAGGCGGGCTATAATAGATAATAATAGTTCATGGGCCTCCCGAACTTTAGTTTGAGTATCCTTTAAAAATGAAGTTGAGGTGCGCCGCGCCAAATAAAATCACAAATGCGTGGCCCTCGTATAATTATTTCTTTAAAATACTTAGAACTCGAGGTGTGCCATTTATCGAATTTCCATGGCCCTCGCAAAGTTAAAAACGCGTTAGTTGCTTTAGGTGCGTTATTTAATAATACTACCTTCCTAAACTTGGGTGTGCATTTCATGTGACCCAAATCCAAATCCTAAAACGTTGAATAAAATGTGTTTCGGATTGTGGGTGCATTTCATGTGACATGGTCCAAAGACATGTTTTAGACGACGTTCAATTTTCCTTAAAATTAATTAAAAGCGGTAAATAATTTAAAATTGCACTATAGGTTTAAAACATGTAATAAAATCAGATAATAGGCCAATTGTAATAGTTTAAGCGACCGTGCTAGAACCACGGAATCCGGGGGTGCCTAACATCTTCCCTCGGGTTAACAGAATTCCTTATTCAGAATTTCTGGTTCGCAGACTTCACAAGGAAAGTCGAATTTTTCTCGATTTGGGATTCAAAATAAACCGGTGACTTGGGACACCAAAATAAACTATCCCAAGTGGCGACTCTGAATAAATAAATAATTCCATTTTGAATAATGTCACTTAAAGTGGAAAAACTCCCTTATACACTATCCTTCGGGGTGGTGTGTAAAAAAGGAGGTGTGACAACAGTGATATGGACTGTTGTGTCATTCTCGAGGAGGAGGGAGAGGAAGGCCCTTCCATACAGGCTATGAGCAGAGGGGCATATCTCAAGAATTGGACCATCAGAACAATCGAAGCCCGACGAGCCTCGGGGTAGCAAGGCTAAAACAAGCATCATTCATTGCTTTTATTTACTAAATGATTTTCTTTTCGCATTTTCAATTCCCGCAATAAGATCTTCGATGTTCAAAACAGTTATTCAATTTATCAAAAGCATGTTTGATTTTTCCTATGATTTAATATTTATTGCTATCTCTCCTTACTTTACCAATACATCATTACTATTACCTATCTTGATGAACCAATGACTGTGACATGCAATGAGACAACGCAACAAACGGACATTGATTCAGAGGAAGATGACATACCTGACGAGATTGTCAAAGAAGTTGAGAACTTTGTAAATAGACCTAAGTCCAACCTGGATGAGACCGAAATTGTCAACCTGGGAGATGCAGAGAACGTCAAGGAAACACGAATAGACATTCACCTATCGTAATCGGAGAAGAAAGAATACACAAAATTTCTAAAGGAGTATGAGGACATATTCGCCTGGTCGTATGATGACATGACTGGTCTGAGTACGTCTATTGTGGCTCACAAACTGCCAACCGATCCAATGGGTCCACCGGTAAAGCAAAAGCTCTGAAAGCTCAAGCCTGATATGAGTCTGAAAATCAAGGAAGAAGTCACCAAGCAGATCAAAGCCAAGGTTCTTAGGGTGGTTGAGTACCCGACATGGTTAGCCAACATTGTGCCAGTGCCAAAGAAGGATAGGAAGGTCAGAGTCTGTGTCGACTACCGGGATCTCAACCGGGCTAGTCCGAAAGACGACTTCCCTTTGCCAAATATACACGTCCTGATTGACAATTGCGCCAAGCATGAGCTACAGTCATTCATAGATTGCTTCGCTGGTTACCATCAGATCTGGATGGATGAGGAAGATGCTGAGAAAACGGCTTTCATTACGCCGTGGGGAGTGTATTGTTACAAGATGACGCCATTCAGCCTGAAGAATGCAGGGGCCACCTACATGAGGGCCATGACTACCATCTTTCATGACATGATGCACAAGGAGATAGAGGTATATGTGGACGATGTTATTATCAAATCCTAGAAAGCCATTGACCACATGGAAGATTTGAGGATGTTCTTCAATAGATTGCGGAGGTACAACCTGAAGCTAAACCCTGCAAAGTGTGCATTTGGGGTTCCTGCTGGGAAGTTGCTTGGGTTTATTGTGAGCCGCCGAGGAATAGAACTGGATCCATCGAAAGTCAAAGCCATTCAAGAACTACCACCGCCAAGGAACAAGAAAGATGTGATGAGTTTCTTGGGAAGGCTTAACTACATCAGCCGATTCATAGCACAGTCTACAGTTATCTGTGAGCCAATATTCAAGATGTTAAAGAAGGACGCCGCCACTAAATGGACCGATGACTGCCAAAAGGCCTTCGACAAAATCAAGAAATACCTGTCAACACCACCAGTCTTAGTCCCACCTGAGCCAGGCAGACCCTTATTGCTCTACCTTGCAGTGTTAGATGGAGCTTTCGGCTGCGTTCTGGGGAAGCACGATGAAACAGGAAGGAAGGAGCAAGCCATTTATTATCTCAGCAAGAAGTTCACCCCATACGAGGCCCGGTATTCTCTATTGGAACGCACCTATTGTGCTTTGACTGGGGTAGCTCAGAAACTGAGACATTACTTCTGCACCTATACCACATATCTCATATCGAGAATGGATCCCTTAAAGTACATCTTTAATAAGCCCATGCCCACTGGCAAGCTAGCTAAGTGGCAAATCCTGTTGAGTGAGTTCGACATTGTTTACGTAACTCAGAAAGCGGTCAAGGGACAGGCACTGGCAGACCACCTCGATGAAAACCCCGTGGATGGAGAATACGAACCCCTGAAAACGTATTTTCCTGATGAAGAGGTATCATTCATAGGAGAAGACATTGCGGAATCCTATGACGGTTGGAGAATGTTCTTCGATGGAGCAGCAAACTTCAAAGGAGTTGGCATTGGAGCAGTCCTAATATCAGAAACCGGTCAGCATTATCCGGTGTCTGCCAAACTCAGGTTCCCCTGCACCAACAATATGGCCAAGTATAAAGCATGCATCTTAGGACTCAAAATGGCCATTGACATGAACGTTCAAGTGCTGTTAGTGATTGGAGATTCAGACTTACTTATACATCAGGTACGAGGAGAATGGGCAACCAAGAACTCCAAGATACTCCCGTATCTGCACCACGTACAGGAATTGAGAAAGAGGTTCACGAAGACGGAATTCCAACATGTTCCCAGAATCCAGAATGAGTTCGCCGATGCATTGGCTACCCTATCATCTATGATACAGCATCCAGACAAGAATTTCATTGATCCCATTCCGGTGAAAATCCATAATCAGCCAGCTTACTGTGCCCATGTTGAAGAAGAAGCAGACGGAAAGCCTTGGTTTCATGATATCAAGGAATATTTGGCAAAAGGAGAGTACCCAGAGCTTGCAAATCCTACTCAGAAACGCACACTTCGGAGATTGTCCAACAACTTCTTTCACAGCGAAGGAATCCTATATAGGAGGACTCCCGATTTAGGATTATTAAGATGTGTCGACGCAAAGGAAGCATCCAAGCTACTAGAGGAAATTCATGCTGGGACCTGCGGTCCACATATGAACGGTTTTGTCTTAGCAAAGAAGATACTCCGGGCTGGTTACTTTTGGATGACTATGGAAACGGACTGCATCCAGTATGTCCGAAAATGCCACCGCTGTCAGATACATGCAGACATGATAAAGGTACCTCCAAACGAGCTTAACGCAACAAGCTCACCGTGGCCGTTCGCCGCCTGGGGAATGGATGTTATTGGACCAATCGAGCCTGCCGCTTCCAACGGACACAGGTTCATCCTAGTAGCCATCGACTATTTCACCAAATGGGTCGAAGCAGCATCTTACAAAGCAGTGACTAAGAAAGTCGTGGCAGACTTTGTCCGCGACCGCATTGTTTGTCGATTCGGAATTCCAGAGTCAATCATTACTGATAATGGCTCCAACCTCAACAGCGACTTGATGAAAGCTATGTGCGAAACTTTCAAGATCAAACACAAGAATTCCACAGCCTACAGACCTCAGATGAATGGAGCTGTAGAAGCCGCCAACAAGAATATCAAGAAGATATTGAGGAAAATGATAGAGAAGCATAGACAGTGGCACGAGAAGTTATCATTTGCTCTACTAGGATATCGCACCACAGTCCGCACATCAACCGGGGCAACCCCCTATATGCTGGTTTACGGTACAGAGGTTGTCATTCCCGCTGAGGTAGAAATTCCTTCCCTAAGGATCATACAAGAAGCTGAGCTCGATGACGCAGAGTGGGTAAAAAGTCGTTATGAGCAACTAGCCCTTATAGACGGAAAGAGAATGAATGCAGTCTGCCATGGTCAACTCTACCAGAACAGAATGTCCAGAGCCTTCAACAAAAGAGTTAAGCCAAGACAGTTCACACCGGGGCAGCTGGTGTTAAAGAAAATTTTTCCGCATCAAGATGAAGCCAAAGGGAAGTTCTCTCCCAACTGGCAGGGTCCATACATGGTTCACCGGGTTTTGACAGGAGGAGCCCACATACTTGCAGAAATGGACGGGGAAGTCTGGTCGAAGCCGATCAATTCAGATGCAGTCAAGCGTTACTATGTGTAATCTTTATGCTTTCCTTATATGATGTAAATTGAACTACGCCTGACCTGATTCCCGTTTAAGAGGGGTATACGTAGGCAGCCCTATGGGTTCGGTCACGAATTCAATAAATTTCATTTCCCCCGAATTGGAACTGGGCAGATTTGA
>NW_017672242.1:204491-206473 GCF_001879085.1 Nicotiana attenuata | reverse complement strand
TCTGTTTCTTTTCAGTTTTTTATTTGTTCTTATTGTTTTGGTTTAATCTTTGTTTATTTTTGTTATATTGGAATTAATTCTGATTTAGTTTGATTCAGTTCGTAATTTTTATATACTTAGTTTTAATTTTTATTTGTTTATTAGTCCATGATTTCAGTTTATGATTTCAGTTCATGATTTTGATTTCAGTGTTTATTTGTTTTGTTGACTGTTTATTTTGTTTGTTAAGTGTTAGTTACTTTAGTTTATTAGTTTTTAATTCAATATTAGTGTAAACTAAAGCATTTAGGTTGGTTAGTATTGATTAGTTCAATTTTTAAGTTAGGTTGTTTGGATATAGCTGAATAGATCACTCTTTAGTTAACTGTAGTTGGACTTTAACTAAAGTAAAGGGGTTTGGTTGGGCTAGTAATTTTAGGGGCAATCAAGGTTAGTTTAGGCATCCAAAAAGGGCTGGTTTGTTAAGAACCAGTAATTTCAGAACCCAAACAAGGGTAGTATAGGTATTTCATAGGTAGAAGAACACCCTAGGGCCTTCTAGAAGAGGGCCTTAGTGTAAGTTTCTGCATTTTTAATGCAGTAACTTGGGTAACAAGTCATAACTTTAGGGTTTAATAACCAATTTCTGAAAATAAAAAGGGGGGAAAATAGGAAAATACTTCCAGAACATTCTGCCCCCTTTCTTTGCCTATAAAAGGCAGCCCTAGTGCCTTGATTAACAAGTTTAGATCCCTGAAAATTCCCCAAAACATTCCAGCTCCTAATTTCCCTCAAAGTCCCCTTCTTCAAGTCTAAATTTCAAATTTGAATCTCAAACTAAAGAGGTTCAGATCTGGAATGATATAGCTGTAGAAACCTTCACTTTAAGTCTTAAAAACTCTCCAAGAATCCAAAAACAAACAAATATACAATAGAAAATAAAAAAAAGGGTCCTGTTGCATTGCATTTTAGGTTATTTGAGTTCTAGACACTAATTCTCGTCACCTAGCTTGACTTTTAAGTACTGAAGTTTCAGAAATCCTGGATTTCAATTTGAGTCAGTTTTTTAGATGTGCTTGAGCTATTTGGTGTGATTTTGAAGTGAAACTGGTCGGTCAAGTCTGTTTTGGGTCATTCCGCTGGTTGATTATTCATCTATTGTTCATCCTTGGGTCATATTGGTGTTATTTCGGGTTTCAATCGATTCTGCTGCTGTGTTGCTGCTGGTTTACGTTTGCTGCTTTGCTATTTGCTACTGATTCTCCTTCTCCTTTCATTTTGCCATAATTCCAGGTATTAACTCCTATCCTGTTGTATTGGTGCTGATTCGGAGTACATATCCAATGAAACTGCTCCTTCATTTGCTCTTGAAGACTGTGTCTGTTTAGACTGTGATGATAGATTTACTTGTTAGTGTAGGTTTAAATTTTGATGCTAGGTACATAAGTTTAAATTGTGTGATTGGGACTGTTGAGACTATTGATTTGAAGTATTTATTCAGTGGTATTGTAGGTTAGTGTAGTATCATGTTCAATTAGATTTCGTTTTGTCACTGAGATTGGAATTGTTTTGGACAGCTTCAGCCTGTTATAGACTGTTTTGAATTTCAGAAGTTAGCTAGTGATAATAGGTTCGATTTATTTGAGAATGATTATTTAAGTTCCATTTGTTCAAAAGTTCAGTAAGTTCAATGATAAATTGTTCAATAGACTATTAATTCAGGGCCAATTAGAATCAAAGAACTCAAATCAGCAATTTCCGGTAATACTTGTTTTGCGTTACAATCAGAATTCAGTCCAGTAGTGAAAAGATTGGCCCATTATTTGTTGAATTGGTATCTTTTAATTATAATTTGATTTCTTGTGAATGAGCTCACGCTGAGGCCCAATTGTCCTTTAAGTCATTTTAGTTAAAGGCCTGGGCAGCCCATTCAGGCCAAGGCTGTAAGAAATAAAAAATAACACAAATCTGGGCCCAACGTCACCACAAGAAGCCCAAACCTG
>NW_017672242.1:198932-204287 GCF_001879085.1 Nicotiana attenuata | reverse complement strand
CACTCGGAAGCTCAATCCTCTGAACAAACCACCAGGCCTCTGATGCTCATACTTAACCTGCTGACAGTTCAAATATCGAGCCACATATGCAACAATATCTTTCTTTATCCTACGCCACCAATAAAGCTGCCGCAAGTCCTGATACATCTTCGCGGCGCCCTGGTGAATAGAATACCGAGAACTATGGGCCTCCGCTAAGATCAACTCTCAAATCCCATCGACATTAGGCACACAAACTCGCCCCTGCGACCTCAAAACACCATCATCATCTAAGGTCACCTTCGTGGCACCTCCACGCTGCACCGTGTCTCTCAGAACACACAAATGGGGATCATCAAACTGCCGATCACGGATACGCTCCAGTAATGAAGAACGAGCGACCGTACAAGCTAACACTCTGCTAGGCTCAGAAATGTCCAACCTCACAAATCGTTGGCCAGGGCCTGAATATCCAAAGCAAGCGGTCTCTGGCTGACCGGAACATAAGCAAGACTACCGATGCTGGCGGACTTCCTACTCAATGCATCGGCCACCACATTGGCTCTCCCCGGGTGGTACAAAATAGTAACATCATAATCTTTCAATAGCTCCAACCACCTCCGCTGCCTCAAGTTCAACTCCTTCTGCTTGAACAAGTACTGAAGACTCTTGTGATCGGTGTACACCTCACACGTCACACCATATAGGTAATGCCTCCAAATCTTCAAGGCATGAACTATGGCCGCCAACTCTAGATCATCAACCGGGTAATTCTTCTCGTGGATCTTCAACTGCCTCGAAGCATAAGCAATGACTTTGCCATCCTGCATCAATACTGCACCAAGTCCAATACGGGAAGCATCACAATAAACTGTATAAAGCCCTGAGCCTGTGGGCAAAACCAATATCGGTGCCGTAGTCAGAGCTGTCTTGAGCTTCTGAAAGCTCGCCTCACACTCATCCGATCATCTGAACTGGGCTCCCTTCTGGGTCAATCTGGTCATCGGGGCTGCTATGGATGAAAATCCCTCCACGAACCGGCGGTAATAACCTGCTAACCCCAAGAAACTCCGAATCTCTATAGCCGATGCTGGTCGAGGCCAGTTCTTGACTGCCTCAATCTTCTTCGGGTCCACCTGAATAACCTCTGCTGATACAACATGACCCAGAAATGCGACAGAACTCAACCAGAACTCGCACTTCGAGAACTTAGCATACAACTGACTATCTTTCAGAGTCTGAAGAACCACCCTGAGGTGCTGCTCGTGCTCCTCCTGGCTGCAGGAGTAAACCAAAATATCATCAATAAAGACTATCACGAACATGTCCAAGTAAGGCCTGAACACTCGGTTCATCAACTCCATGAATGCTGCTAGGGCATTGGTCAACCCAAACGACATGACCAGGAACTCATAATGCCCGTACCGAGTGCGGAATGCTGTCTTAAGGACATCGGATGCTCTAATCCTCAGCTGATGGTAGCCAGGTCTCAAGTCTATCTTTGAAAACACCTTTGCTCCCTGAAGCTGGTCAAACAAATCATCAATCCTCGGCAGTGGATACTTGTTCTTTATCGTCACCTTGTTCAATTGCCGATAATCAATGCACATCCTCATCGATCTATCCTTTTTCTTCACAAATAACACTGGCGCACCCCAAGGAGAAACACTAGGCCTGATAAAACCCTTCTCTAGCAAATCTTGCAACTGGTCCTTTAACTCCTTCAACTCTGGCGGGGCCATGCGATACGGCGGAATAGAAATGGGCTCCGTGCCTGGGGTCAGATCAATACAGAAATCAATATCCCTGTCGGGCGGCATACCCGGCAGGCCTGAAGGGAAAACCTCGGGGAACTCCCGAACAATATTAACAAAATCAATAGAAGGAACCTCTGAGCTGGAATCGCGAACATACGCCAGATAAGCTAGACACCCCTNACCAATTTCCATGAAACATACTAAATTTTACTGTTGCTAGCTCAAAACACATCAAATGACGTCCAAATCTAACCAAACTTCACAGCAATTGCTTAACTCATATTTAAGGCTTGTGCCGGGCGTCGGAACCAAAATACGAGCCCAACAGCACAGTCTTCTAAACAAATAACACTTTCAAATTCTTTAATTATTTTCAGAAAATAATTTCACACAATAATTCATTTCTCGGACTTGGAACCTCGAAATTTGATTCCGGGCACACACCCAAGTTCTAAAGTTTCCTACGGACCCTCCGGGACTGTCGAAGCACGAGTCCGGGTCCGTTTGTCCAAAACGTTGACCAACGTCAAACTCGATCAATTTAAAACATCAAATTTTATTATTTTTCTCACAAATTCACATGTAAACTTTCTGGTTACGCACCCGGACTGCGCACACAAGTCGAGGCAACCCCCAAGTGAGGTTTCCAGGGCCTCAGAAGTACAGAGGAAGTAGGAATATAGGTGATGACCCCTTTGGGTCGTCACATTCTGGGTCTAGACCCTATCACAGACCAGAATGGTACCTGTAATAACTGCATCTAAAGACTCAGCCTCTGGCCTGGCTGGAAGAGCATAACACCGGGGCTGGGCCCCACCTCCCTGAACCATATCTCTAGGACGATCGGCTGCTGGCTGGCCTCTACCTCTGGCGGTCCGAGCTCCACCTTTAGGATCTCTACCTCCACCTCTATGGCCTCAACCCCCGCCTCTAGCTGGCTGGGCGGCCTGTGGATCACCTGATGCCTGAATCATAGGACGAGGACCCTGCTGCTGAGAGCTGTCAGAAGCTCGAGGGCAGTACCTAGCAATATGTCTCGTGTCGCCACACGTGTAACAAGCCCTCGGCTGCTGAGAATAACGGAGTGGTGGTGTGCTGATGGGTGCTGATGGGGAACTGAAGAGCTGCTGATCAGAAGACTGCGGCTGAGAGCCACGACCACCTGTACCATGTGGGACCTGTAGGGCTGACTGAAAGGGCCTCGGAGGATGGCCTCTACCATAAGAGTCGCCACCTCCAGACGAGGTACCACTAAATCTACCTGCATGACAGGGCCTCTTATCTGACCCATGACCACCTTCCCGTACAAGTGCCATCTCAACTCTGCGGGCCGCATTGGCCACCTCCTGGAAAGAAATCTCGCTACCAGCTCCCGTAGCCATCTGGAGACGGATCGACTGAATCAATCCATCAATAAACCTCCGTACCCTCTCTCGCTCTGTGGGGAGTATAACAATAGCATGGCGTGCCAAATCAATGAACCGAGTCTCATACTGGGTGACTGTCATAGTGCCCTGCTGGAGGCGCTCGAACTGCCTGCGAAGAGCATCTCGCTGAGTGACTGGGAGAAACTTCTCCAAAAATAACTCTGCAAACTGGTCCCAAGTCAGTGATGGCGACCCTGCTGGTCTGGATAAACAATAGTCTCTCCACCAAGTCTTGGCAGATCCTGCTAGACGAAACATGGCGAAGTCGACCCCATTGGTCTCCACAATACCCATAGTCCGGAGAATCTCATGGCAGCTGAATAAGAAGTCCTGGGGGTCCTCTGTAGGAGCACCGCTGAAGGTGGTGGTGAAGAGCTTGGAGAACCTATCAAGCCTCCATAAAGCATCTGAGGAACATAGCCGCTCCATCGCCGGCCTGAGTCACAATACCTGGCTGAACCGCCACAGCTGGCTGAACCACTGGAACCTGAGCCTGGGAGCTACCTGCTCCGGAGTACGTGTAGCAGGAGTCTGAACCCCTCCTCCAGCCTGAGAAGTGGCTGGTGCTACTGGAAGCAAACCCGCTCTAGTGACGCTCTCCACAAAGCCTACCAATCTGACCAGAGCGTCCTGAAGAACTGGGGTGGCTATGAACCCCTCTGGGACCTGAGCTAGGCCTACCGGAGCTGCTGGGGCTAGAGCCTCCTCATCATAATCAACATGAGGCTCCACCTCTGGGACTTCTGCTCGGGGTTGAGCTCTGCCCCGACCTCGGCCTCTGGCATGGCCTCAGCCTCGCCCTCTGCCCCTCGTAGGAGCTGCTGCTGGGGGCTCGGGCTGCTGCGCGGTAGAAGAGGAAGCACGTGTTCTCGCCATCTGCGAAAGAACAGAGTGGAAAGACAATCAGTATTTGGGGAAACAGGTTCCACGACAAGAAGAACATAAGTGAAGTTTTCCTAGCTCTGTAGCCTCTGGAGGATAAATACAGACGTCTCCGTACCGATCCCTCAGACTCTACCGAGTTTGTCCGTGAGTTGTGAGACCTATGTAACCTAGTGCTCTGATACCAACTTGTCACGACCCGGATTTCTCACCCTCGGGAGTCGTGATGGCGCCTACTAATGAGAGCTAGGCAAGCCAACTTAATTAGCATTTTCATTAAACACCTATTCCTTTTTAACAATTAACAGCATTAAATAAAGGCGACGAAATTAAAATCATAAGCGGAAGACTTAAATGTAGATAGATGATCAATAATACAGAAGTTCCAACACATATATCTCTACCCCGGGACTGGAGTCACATACTCACGAACATCTAAGGAGTACTACATACAAAGTATGAAAGAAACATAATCTGTTTATCTCGGGTACAATGAGATGACAGCCAAATGTAAAGATAGACGGGAGACGCCGGGCCTGCGGATGCCTGCAAGCTACCTCGAGTCTCTCTGGACTGAAGGTTCGCCGCCGTGCTAATGCTGCTGCTGCTGCTCAATACCTGGACCTGTGCAAAAATGCACAGAGTGTAGCATCAGCACAACCGACCACATGTGCTGGTAAGTGCCTGGCCTAACCCCGGCGAAGTAGTGACGAGGCTAGACAGGACCTACCAAAAACAACCTGTGCAGGTGTATATGTATAAGCAAGTACAATGAAATAACAACAGAAGATACCATCTAAGGCAGGGAGGGGACTTGCTTAGGGGAAATACAGATGAACACAATTTATCAGAAGTAAACACGAAACCACATCCGATCTCATAATCTATATATGTGGTCGGCGTGCCACACGATCTCATTTCATAATACATATATCTAGGTGGTCGGCGTGCCACACGATCCCAGTTCATAATATATAAGTGGTCGGCGTGCCACACGATCCCATTTCATAATATATAAGTGGTCGGCGTGCCACACGATCCCATTTCATAATATATAAGTGGTCGGCGTGCCACACGATCCCATTTCATAATATATAAGGATTTCCCGGCAAGGGAACAAGAATCAATTCAACCATCCCGGCAAGGGAGAATACAAATAAACCATTAACTCCCGACAAGGGAGCAACAAAATTAACTTACACGTCCCGGCAAGGGAGTAATTACAACTCTTCCTCTTTCGTTCATTTCTTACGTCTTAATCGTGTCATATTTCGAGCCAACACTCCAAGGAGTTTACAATTCATATTTTT
>NW_017672242.1:194447-198136 GCF_001879085.1 Nicotiana attenuata | reverse complement strand
CCTATTCCCTCAAACCAAAGTTAGATCAAACACTTACCTCGGATGCTCCAACTCAACTCAAGCCTCTAGTATCGCTTTACCCTTCGAATTTACCACAAACCGCTCGAATCAGTTCACAAATACTTGAGTGTATCAACAAAGGCTAATCTAATAAATTTGAATGCATGAAAAGTGAACTTCCCAAAGCTTGTTCAAAAATCCCCAAAATGCCCCCGGGCCCACGTGGTCAAAACCCGAAGTTCGAACCAAAACCCGACTACCCATCCCCCCATGAACTCAGATATATAAGTTATTTTGGAATCGGACCTCAAATTGAGGTCAAAACCCCCCAAATTTTGAAACCCTAGTTCTACCCTAAATTCCCAAATTCCCCCATTAAAATCTTTGTTTTGAAGTTGAAATTATGTTTAAAGATATTAAGAAGCAAGGAAAATAAGTTAGAAATCACTTACCAATCGTTTTGAAGGAGAAGAATCGTTTGGAAAATCGCCTCTTATGTTTTGGGTTTTGAAAAAGTGCAAAATGACTGAAAATCTCAGATTTATATACTTTGCTGAACGACTGGCGCGGACCGCGCAAAAATGCCCCGCGGCCGGGCCGAGGAAGGGAGGGAAAACGCTTCTCTGAACCTATCCAGTGCGGACCACACTGATTTGGTGCGCGGCCGCGCTGGTTGACCTAGAGTTCACTGGCCCTCTGAACCTAGCCACACGGACCGCGCAGAAATGCACCGTGGCCGCGCGGTTTCCAGCGCGGACCGCGCAGAAATGATCGCGGCCGCGCTGGGGGCCTGCAACACCTGGACCTGCAATTTCTGATGCTTTTAAGTCTAAAACCCTCCCGGGACCCACTCAAAACTCACCCGAGCCCTTGGGGCTCCAAACCCATCATACACACAACTCCAAAAACATCCTACGGACTCATCCGTGCGATCAAATCGCCAAAACAACATCGAATTAGGCCTCAAGACCCATGATTTCCTTCCAATTTCCATGAAACATCAAATTTTACTGTTGCTAGCTCAAAACACGTCAAATGACGTCCAAATCTAACCAAACTTCACAGCAATTGCTTAACTCATATTTAAGGCTTGTGCCGGGCGTCGGAACCAAAATACGAGCCCAACAGCACAGTCTTCTAAACAAATAACACTTTCAAATTCTTTAATTATTTTCAGAAAATAATTTCATACAATAATTCATTTCTCGGACTTGGAACCTCGGAATTTGATTCTGGGCACACACCCAAGTCCTAAAGTTTCCTACGGACCCTCCGGGACTGTCGAACCACGAGTCCGGGTCCGTTTGTCCAAAACGTTGACCAAAGTCAAACTCGATCAATTTAAAACATCAAATTTTATTATTTTTCTCACAAATTCACATGTAAACTTTCCAGTTATGCGCCCGGACTGCGCACACAAGTCGAGGCAACCCCAAGTGAGGTTTCCAGGGCCTCAGAAGTACAGAGGAAGTAGGAATACAGGTGATGACCCCTTTGGGTCCTTACACAACTATTGGGTCGTTCGACTTAATTATGACACAGGCTCAAACAAATTCATGTGCAATTTCGAGTGTCACACCTTCACCATTTAGAATCAGCAAGACCTTCGGTAGCAGCTATTCGACCGCTAGACTCAACTACACCACAAGTTCAAACGAGACGACGCTAATGTTGATATTACTCCATTACGGATTTGTCTAACTTCGATCCCAAAAATGAGCTCATAGAATGAAGAGTCGTAAACCGTCTATAAGCTGCTCAGGTCTTCTTATCTTGTCAATGTGAGACTTAAGTGTCACAATGCAATTCTGGATAGAGGCCAAAATGAACTTTTAGACTTAATTATCCGTGTGGTACCTGGCTTAAAGATTTAATTTGGTCTTTTCAGAGGCTGAGGAGAACAAAGACCGACAAGAACAAACAAACTACTAAACGAGAGAGACCCTCAAGACTGAGAAGAGGCGACATATCTTGACCCTCATAACACAAATTTCATGATACACATAATGCAGTTCATTGCTTAAGTTCCATATATTAATAGAATGGAAGGGGATCATGTCATCACATTGTATAATGTTGATTTATTATTTTTAAAAAAAGAATATAACTAATTGGACAAATAATAAGCACATAATGTCACGACCCAATTTCCAACCCGATCGTGATGGCGCCTCTCGTGAAGACAAGGCCAGCCAACTAACCCAAATCGTCTCTTTAACAATTATTAAACATAAATGAATAGATAAATACAACTTAACGACAATAATAACCAGTATTTACATCCCAACACAACCCGATCGGGGTGTCACAAGTCACGAGCATCTAAAGAAGTCTGAACACGACTACAGGGTCAATAATATACAAAATAAAATCTGGAATCAAAAGACGAAGTCCGGTGCCGCGAACGCTGCGGTCACCTTGCTCAGCTACAATGGTAATACCTTCGTTTAGCTAATAACACGCTACCGGGTGAACAATACCTGCAACTGCACGCGAGGTGCAGGGAGTAAAGTGAGTACTCCAACTCAGTGAGCAATAAAAGTAAATAATAACTGAGCGGTAAGAAATCACGTAAAAGCACTCCATCAAGCTGTATAGGACAGTGCAAATCTTTGAGAAAAACAGTGAGACCATAAAAATCCTTTAGAAAATATTTGGGCTCAGTTAAAACCTCTTTTGAAAATATCCTTTCCAACAGTTAAGCAAACGAATGCGAAATCAGATAGTGCAAGTAAACACATAAGTCAGCCACTCGGGCACAACACTCCACTAACAATTAACACCAGGGCGTCTGGTACACGGTGCAAGAAGTAGCATGGATGCCAATGAAATGAGAGTGCTGAATGTCATGACACGTAATACAAACAGGAACCAATGCATGAGTGCAATGCAATGCATATGACCGCTGCGGCGTGCAGCCCGATCCATTTGGGTACCCGCGCTCACTGTGGGGGTTCAGACTCCGGAGGGGCTCCTATAACCCAAGCGCAATATCAATATAACACCGCTGCGGCGTGCAGCCCGAGCCATCCATATATCCAGAAATCACTATAACACTGCTGCGGCGCGCAGCCCGATCCATGCTCAGTCCAAAAATGCACATAAGCCCCTTGGGCAATAATAAAATAGCAGTTCTCAGTTCAAAACGAAAATATCATTTAAGTTTTCAAATCATGAAAAATGGCTGAATTTGCAAAATAGTAGTAAAACCCTGGACCGAGATCAAATAACATGCAAAGTAATGCAAAAATAGTGATATCAATCCCTGAAGGATTCAAATAATCGGCACGAAGCCCAAAACATGGCAATCAGCCCAAATCATGATGATAACAAGTAGTTTTAGTCACATACGTAGTAATTTCATCAATCAGGACAGACCAAGTCACAATCCCCAACGGTGCTCTACCCCACGCTCATATCCGGCGTGCAAGTCACCTCAATACAGCACTATGATGTGCAAATCCGGGGTTTCAAACCCTCAGGATATCATTTACAGGTATTACTCACCTTGAACCGATGAAATCTCTAGCCCGCGACGCCTTTGCTCTTCAAATCGGCCTCCACGCGCGTCGAATCTATCCAAAATCAGAGCGAATACATCACAATATGCTAAGGAAACAATACCCAATCGAAACAATCGAGAAATAGCAAAAATCTCGAAACTAGCAAAACCTGAGCCCCGGGCACAC
>NW_017672242.1:186723-194285 GCF_001879085.1 Nicotiana attenuata | reverse complement strand
TTCCCTGAATTTCTAGGTTAATTTCACATAATAGACATGTTTTTAACTCAAAAATCTTACCTTCAATAAACTCCAGTCGAAACCCTCTTCAATTGCTCCCAAAAAGCTCTCAAGATGCTCAACAATGGAGGAAAATAATACCTAGCTCGCGGAGGAAATATTTAATAATCAGCCCAGCACTTTCGCTTATACGGTCCCCATCCCGCTTTTCTGCGGGACCGCTTCCGCGCTATGCCTTCCGCTTCTGCGAAAATCCCACTCTCGAACCAAACCACTTCTGCGGTCACAACATCGCATAAGCGATTCCGCTTTTGCGACTACACCAACGCTTCTGCGGAACAAGGCGCCCAGGCCTCCTCACCGCTTCTGCGGTCAACCCATCGCTTAAGCGGGTTCGCTTCTGCGGTCCAAGACTCGCAGAAGCGAGAATACCAGATATCAGCAACATTTGAAATCTCCAAATCCAAATTTCATCCCGCTAGCCATCCGAAATCACCCCGAGGCCCCCCGGGACCTCAACCAAAAGCACCAACATGTCTTAAAACATTATCCAAACTTGTTCCAATCATCACAACACATCAAACAACACTAAAATCATCAATTCTCATTAGATTCAAGCCTAAGTTCTTTTAAAACTTCCGAAACCAGCATTCGATCAAAAACCCAACCAAACGACGTCCGAATGACCTGAAATTTTGCACACACATCAAAAATCACATATCGAAGCTACAGCAACTCTCGGAATTCCATTCCGACCCCCGGATCAAAATCTCACCTATCAACCGGAATTCGCCAAAATACTAACTTCGCCAATTCAAGCCTAATTCTACACTGGACCTCCAAAATCAATTCCGATCGCACTCCTAAGTCACAAATCATCCCCCGAAGCTAACCGAATCACCGAAAATCACATCCGAGCCCTCTAACTCAATAGTCAACATTCGGTTCACTTTTCCAACTTAAGCTTTCCTTAAAGAGGCTAAGTGTCTCATTTCTTATCAAGACCAATCCAAATCAACTCTAACACACCACATACCGATTACGAAACATGAAGAAGCATGAAATGGGGGAAACGGAGCGACAACACATGAGACGACGGGTCGGGTCGTCACATCCTCCCCAACTTAAACAAACGCTCGTCCTCGAGCGTACCCAGTGTTGTCCTAGAAGCCAACCAATAGGTGAATGACCTTACCAAGCATATACCCGGGGTGATCCCTCGTCACCCTATCTCGCATAGGTCCGATAACACACTATAGCTGAAATTTCACAGTCCATCTAAACCATAAACCGTAGAACCACATTGCACTTCCCGAAATCATACACAAGGTCAGGACCTCACATCTATACTCAGAATAAACCTGAACCAGCTGTAACAACTCATACCTGCAACCTCAGGTGAGATCATATGATATACCACATAATCCAAACACTCGAAACGGTAACTTCTATTCACAGTAGTTACCCACAACAACCAAATACAGATAGAAAACCCTGTTATTAGCTAAAGTCTTATTCCAACACTTTTGTATACTGCCAACAACAAATGAAACACGCGATAAACCGTAACCATTCCTCAGATCAAACATTCATGAGGCCACTTTCCTCTGACTAATACCACAACAGATTTTCGAGCCGAACCTCGATATTAACCTTCCAACAAGCTGAAACCAAATCTGTTCGTATTCATTAATGACCCCCAACGATCACCTCGGGTCCAACACACCACTCTGGTGATGTGACACCTTAACACCGGCCTAAGCCACAACTCGCATAATACACGCACCAATAAGAGACGGTCTGAACATACTCAAATCATGAAAATGACTCAAACGAAAGAGCTGTACCTCAAGCTCATCAATGCCATTACAGCACAAGGCTGAGACCCCGTCTCACATCATAGAATATAACATATGAATCTACCCCGAAGGGTCATAACTTCACGCAACCTCGCTATAACGCGCTATCCTAACCAAACACTGTTACACATGAAGCAACTCAAGTCACTATGCCCAAAATCGACAGCCACGCACAATTTGATGTCTGGAGCCAAAACAATTCATTACATTCACGGTGAAACAAATAACATACGACACGCAACCCGATAGGTCATAGCCAACACTCCATTACTCTACCCGCTCGACTTTCACTATGAATCCCCAATAGAACCGCACCACATGTGCCTATAACCAACAAATCATGACATCTCACAGCACAGAAAAGCAACTCATAGATCTCCCCAGATCACTAGCAAGTTCAATAACGATCGAATCAACCTCTCCCTCAACAATACAACTCAGGACCAACCAAGCTAACTCAAGCTAAATACGTAGCCACATCGGCCTACCAACGAATTCAATACCAAGAAGCCTGAAGCTGCTCCTTCCACTACTATAACTGCTGCTGGAGCCGTACGATGCAGTGCCCGACACCAAGTCAACATCAAAATCCACAACCTCGCCCGGCAACGTGCCCGGCCATAAGAAACGCATCCGAAAAGTCCCTCAACACCGAAACTGAATCAATGGTAGAAACCTCTGCACTGACATCCATCACGAAAGCCCAATCAAGAAAAAGCAATCCTTCCCAGCCGTCCGCTAGTCTTTAGAATAGAAACCACTCAGCTAGAACATAATCCGATGTGCCTCGCCACGCAGCCTGTGGCATTTTCCGGCATAGCCCATAGCACAATAGTCTGGAATAACCCAACACTGAGGCAGCCGGTCTACATCCCAACATCATATCCAAAATCTAACATACCAAGCAAAGAAAGATCCACTCGGGCCTCCAAATCCCAATAACTGCTAAACAGTGCTGATATACACGATCCAGAACCACTACATAGGCTGTACATGAGAACTTCCACTCTCCAACTCCATATAGCACACGAATCTCTGTACCTGATCCCAAATTCCATAGTATGAATGCATATTACACCTCAAGTACCCAGTCATTCCACGAAAGATATTCTAACATTCCCCTGAGCCATCACGCAAACTCAGATATCAACAGTCGATCTAACAAGAAAATGTCGCAACACTACCGAAACATCATCGGTTTAATCACATTACCTTTCCAATTAGCAGTACCATTTCCTTGATTATCTGAGGCTACCCATTGCCTAAGGGTCTTATGAACTTCCTTTCAGAACTGAACTGTAACCTAGCACACGCCAGTCTCGGCCCTCTACAACATACCGCATATACCATACCATCCAGGAATAACATGAAAACTTTTATCTCCCTTCCGAGCCACAGAAATCTACTCGCTCGACTAGTCAAGAACTTCCATTGATCCCATCTAGAAGAAAACTCATTACACATTCCATGCTTCGCATGCCCATAGAAGATATATACATCTCCAATCCACGGTAAAACTCAACAAGAACTCTCTCCCAATTCCATTTGCACAAGCTAAACTGCCAGGACTGAATCCTTCTATCCAAACCAAGCTAAGCAAGCTGTCAGAACTCAAGAGCTTTGCTGCACAATACCTGCAAAAGCACATTACCTCGAACACATACGAAGAATTAATCATATCCTTATCTTACCGATTCGATCCACTAACAAGCTACTTCATTTATCTAGATTTCCTTCTGATTCATTTTCAACTTGATATCCCCTCTTGCTGTAGCACCACAATGCCTCAACCCAGGTTACCACACGAGACTCAAACATAAGACCACACTGTCTAAGACCCATAAGCCACTGAATACTCTCTCAAATGTTCCTAGAAATACCACATTCCAGAATACTTTACTCTGAAGAATTTCCTGCGAATCTAAATTCGTTACCTTTACTTTCCAGATACTGATACATAGAATCCCATAATTATCATAAAATACCACAAGTCTTGACCTTTCCGATGAAAACACCGTCTCTAACCACATACACAACCTTAAGACACCTGATTTGTTACATGTAGAATCTTGAACACAATAAACCATTCTCGAGAGTCATTCACTCTTATTCAACTGCAAATTACCTGACTTAACGAACAGAACCACTCGTGCCTTATTGGCACTCCGATACCGCAAAATTAGATCCTCATCCCAATACAGCCCAGCAACTTCCTGCTCTATGCACCGAGCATTCTTTACCAACAACAAGTCTGGACATTCCGTGATTCTCATACCCTATGGAACATAATATAACCTTTGTCAAAATTTTGCTTCACTCGTGCCATCCTCGGCTCAATTTCTGCAACCTGAACTGATCCGCCAGCATACCTCGAAACGGAACCGACATAGCACATCACCGTGCAATCAGCTAATCAACAGCAACCTCCCCAACTTGGCTCGAAGCCATATATCAGGACACACTCAACAACTCATAACACTTTTACTCTAATGATGCCACAGTGCCATAGTGAGATTAAACTCAAATCATGTACGAGTTTGTGAAAACACAGATCATCTAGTACTGTAATCCTCTACAAACCTCGCATTCATCCCCACATCAGTTGAGTCCACCCTCTTGAGCGACCCGAATTTTCAAATTACAACACGTACCCTTCAATAACACACGAGATCTTCTAACATATACATAAGGATCATACCACTTAAGAACACTCCGCAAGAGATAACCCACCTGCTTCGCCTCAATTTAGTATTTCAGCATACCTTCCACCGTCATACACATTACACAGTCATTTAGTCTTCCTGAGTCTGAACTCATACCGCCATATGTATTGCACTTTACTCCCCAACTAAGAGACATGAAACGATTCTTCACGCACCCATAATTCGGGCTACACATCAATCACAATAGGAATCGAACACTTATCCGTTCATCTATTATCCAGCAGCCTTCTTAGTCACTACCAAGTTACATAGGTACATCTTGCAGTGCTAACATACTCATCACATGGCTATCCAGCCGCCACTTTCACTAATAGGGACAATACCAAACATATAAGTTTAAAACACTTACTCACACAATCAGCACTTCAGTGCTCAAGCCATAGGAAAGATCCGGCCTCAAGTCCTCCAGACTGGCCCAACATAAACTCACGGAGATTACATCTCGCCCCCTTGATCGGGGAATCACAAGCCATCAAGGAACATCTGATACTGAGCGCTCATACGCGCATGCGAACGCGTGGAAGGAATTTCAAGAGTTTCTTTTCAAGCTGAATCAAGGACGCACGATAAGAATTCAAGAATGTGAAGTTTTCCTAAAGGTTCTGCAGCCTCTCGAGGATAAATACAGACGTCTCCGTACCGATCCGCGAGACTCTACTAAACCTGCTCATGACTCGTGAGACCTAGTAACCTAGGCTCTGATACCAACTTGTCACGACCCAATTTCCCACCCGGTCGTGATGGCGCCTCTCGTGAAGACAAGGCCAGCCAACTAACCCAAATCGTCTCTTTAACAATTATTAAACATAAATGAATAGATAAATACTGCTTAATGACAATACTAACCAGTATTTACAACCCAACACAACCCGACCGGGGTGTCACAAGACACGAGCATCTAGAGAAGTCTAAATACAACTACAGGGCCAACAATATACGGAATAAAATTTAGAACCAAAGGAAGTAATCTGGTGCCGCGAACGCTGGCGGTCACTCTGCTCAGCTACGATAGCAATACCTTCAACCAGCTCAAAACCCACTACCGGGTGAACAATACCTGCATCTGCACGCGAGGTGCAGGGAGTAAAGTGAGTACTCCAACTCAGTGAGTAATAAAAGTAAATAATAACTGAGCAGCAAGAAGTCACGTAAAGCAACCAACATGCTATACAGAAGCCGGGTGAGATTTTCTGAGAAAAACAGTGAAATCTATGAAATCTTTAGAAATACCTTGGCTCAGTTCAAATCTCTTTTAAAAAATGATCTTTTCAGTGATTACGAAAACAATTTCAAAACAGTTAGTACTGATACGCACAGAAAATTCGCCCCGCGGGCTCAAATACCACGGTATAACAGGTAAAGAGGCAAATAAGTATGCAAGATGAGCACATAAAAGTTCGCCCCTCGGGCAATATCTCAAAACAGTACCGGCCCCTCGGGCATGATTTATGTTCCTGGTCAGTCATTGTTACCTGACCGGTCAGCCATTGTTACCTGACCAAAACGCGTATTACAGTGCCATTGTTACCACTGGTCAGTCATTGTTACCTGACTGGTCAGTCATTGTTACCTGACCAAAACGCGTACAACAGTGCCATTGTTACCACTGTCTAGCATTTATCCGCTCTAGATGGGTACCCGCGCTCACTGTAGGGGTGCAGACTCCGGAGGGGCTCCTACAGCCCAAGCGCTATATCATCATAAGGCCTGAAAGCCTGTACATATCAACATGAGGCCTGAAAGCCTTCTCACAATACACTCGAGGCCTGAAAGCCTCCTCACGTATCACTCGACATATCCTCACATATGGCCCTCGGCCTCAATCAGTCCAAAAAAATAATCATAAGCCCCTCGGGCATCAGTAAAGACAATAATGCTCAGCTCAAACAATAGTTCAAACATCAGTTAAAACTCAAGGTTGAGTAAAAATATAGCTGAGTTCATGAAACAGTGTAATTCAAATGGACTGAGTTCAAATAATATTTCAAACAGTGAGGAAAACAGTGATGATAGTTCATAAAGAGTTCAAACGGTCGGCAATAAGCCCCAAATATGGCAATAAGCCCAAATCATAGTGAAAACAACAAGTCATTGCTAATACACGGTAAAATATCATCCGGACTGGACCAAGTCACAGTCCCCAATAGTAAATGACCCCGCGCTCATCATGGAACGCGTGTCTCATCTCAACATAGCACCAAGTTGTGCAAATCTGGGGTTTCAAATCCTCAGGACGTCATTCAAAATCGTTACTCACCTCGAACCGGTGAAATCTCTAGCTCGCGACGCCTTTGCCCCTCAAACCGACCTCCACGCGCGTCGAATCTAACCAAAACCACAAGGAATACGCCACAATAGGCTAATGAATCATAACCCAATCAAAAAGAGTCGAAAAATATCAAAAATCACGAAGTTGGCAAAACCCGAGCCCCGGGCCCACTTCTCGAAAAATTACGAAATTCACACCACCGGATTCCTCTTCTCGCCACGAGTCCGTACATATCAAATTTACCAAAATCGGAGTCCAATTGACCCCTCAAATCCCTATTTTAAACTCTCTTAAGTTCAAGCCCTAAACCACCATTTTTGACCTTTGATTCCTTGATTATTCAGTCTAAATCCATGTTTTTACACCATAAAATCGTATTCTAAGTCCAAGAATCCATACCTGATTAAAGCCCTCGAAACCCTCTTCAAAATCGCCTCAAAGCTCGCAAGGTTCGGAGTCCAAAATGTTGTTCTTTCAAAAAAATTCGCGAAGAAGATAAATCTCACTTAACTGCCAGCCATTCCGCTTCTGCGGATATATTACCGCTTCTGCGACTTCCGCATATGCGGTCCACGTCCGCTTCTGCGGACTTTTCACTTAAGGCACCCACCGCTTCTGCGGTCCCTAATTCGCTTCAGCGGGACCGCCTATGCGGTCAAATCTTCCGCTCCTGCGGACTCAGACAAGGTCCCATAATTCCGCTTCTGCGAG
>NW_017672242.1:183141-185868 GCF_001879085.1 Nicotiana attenuata | reverse complement strand
ATATCATTTAGCGTTGTTGCGGCGTGCAACCCGATCCACAAATATCATTGTTGCGGCGTGCAACCCGATCCATATCATTTAGCGTTGTTGCGGCGCGCAACCCGATCCACAAATATCATACAATGCACGGCATCACCCTTCGTGCTTTATCACTCTTCCTCACCCAAACAACAATCACAATAAGGGGCAAGAAAGTAAACAAATAATGATAGAAATCCCGGTAAGGGAATGCAATTAAACAATTAAATCCCGGCAAGGAAACAATATCAATAAATTTCCATGTCCCGTCAAGGGAGAAAATCAACAAAACAACAAAACGTCCCGGCAAGGGAATAAACCGATAACTCTTTCTCTTTATTTCACTTTCATCTCATAGTTCACATTATCACTTCAGCCAACGCTTCAAGGATTTAAATATCTCATGTACCTTCACAATTTGTATTTCGACTCGAGCCAACGCTCCATGAAGTTCAACGATCACAATTTCCTTTCACATACTCTTTACAACATATAGAAATCATCAGTTAAGTATGGAAGCTATAACAAAACCAGGATATTCGCAAAATAAGGACTCACGGTCATGCTAGACACCAATGTATAGATACTCGTCACCATGCCTATACATCGTACTCGACAATTAGCAAGTAGCAAATAAGACTCAACTCCTATTCCCTCAAGCTAAGGTTAGACCAAACACTTACCTCAACTTCCACGGCCAAATCAATCCACAACAACCGCTTTCCCTCTCGAATTCGGCTCCAACTCAATCAAATCTATACAATAATGACTTCATAGTATCAATATATGCTAAACAAATCAAACTCAATGCCTAATTATAAATTTCCAAGCTTTCTTCCCAAAATCCCAAAAATCGCCCCCGGGCCCGCTTGGTCAAAACACGAGGTTCGGACCAAATTCATATCCCCCATTCACCCACGGGCATATATAATTTATTTTCAAATTCGACTCCAAAACGAGGTCTAAATCAAGAAAAAGTAAAAAGCCCTAACTCTACCCATTTCCCCCAATTTCTACCCCAAAATTACATGTTTTAGGCTTAGGAATTCAATAAATATTGATGGAAAATGAAGAAAACGAGTTAAGATTTACTAAACCAAGAAGTTTTGATGAAGAATTGCTTCAATGGTCGCCCAAGAGCTTGGAGAAGAAAGGTTTTGGTGAAAACTTGGTGAAATCCCGTAATGGTTCTGTTTTGGGGTTTTAAAAATAACTGGACAAAATTGCCCTTCGCGTTCGCGGAAGCAAGGTCGCGTTTGCGAACGGTAGACTTGACAAACCATCGCGTTCGCGATAGGGAGAATGCGAACGCAAAGAGAAAAGCTGGGGGGGTTCCAGGATTTGTTCTACGCGAAAGCGTGGGCTATCACGCGAACGCGGCGAAGGAATCTGGCAAACTACGCGAACGCAGTCAGGGGTATGTGATCGCGAAGAGGAAAAGAGGGCTAGGCCCTCAGGGTCAAATAACACTACGCGATCGCGAGGGGATTGATGCGAACGCAATGAAGGAAAAACATAAAGCTTCGCGAACGCGGAAGAGGCGTCGCGAACGCGAAGAACAAAGGGACTTGCAACTGCTGAAGCCATTTTCTACAATTTCTCCCAAGTCCGAAACCACTCCGAAACACTTCCGAAACACTCCCGAGCCCTCGGGGCTCCTAACCAATCACATGCACTAACTCAACAACATCCTACGAACTTAACCGTGCGATCAAATCGCCAAAATAACATCAAAAACAATGAATCAAACCTCAAAATCACTAGTTTTTCTTCAAACTTCATGAACTTTCAAATTTAGAGTTTTAAGTCCGAAACACGTCAAACGACGTCCAATTTCACTCAAACTTCACAGAAATATCTTAAACCACATATAAGACCTGTACCGGGTGCCGGAACCAATATGCAGGCCCGATACCAACATGTTCTAACCAATTTTCATTTCAATTTTCTTCATAAGTTTTAGAAAAATAATTTTACTCAAAAATTCATTTCTCGGGCTTGGGACCTCGGAATTCGATTCCGAGCATACGTCGAAGTCCCATATTTTCCTACGGACCCTCCGGGACCGTCGAATCACGAGTCCGGGTCCGTTTACCCAAAATACTGACCGGAGTCAAATTTACTCATTTTAATATCAAATTTTAGCATTTTTCATAGAATTTCATATTTAAACTTTCCGGCTACGCTCTCGGACTGCGCACGCAAATCGAGGCAACTAAAAATGAGGTTTTTGAGGCCTCAGAAGTACGGAATGAGTAAGAAAACAGGTGATGACCCTTTGAGCCTGTCACGACCCAATTTCCAACCCGGTCGTGATGGCGCCTCTCGTGAAGACAAGGCCAGCCAACTAACCCAAATCGTCTCTTTAACAATTATTCAACATAAATGAATAGATAAATACAGCTTAACGACAATACTAACCAGTATTTACAACCCAACACAACCCGACCGGGGTGTCACAAGTCACGAGCATCTAGAGAAGTCTAAATACAACTACAGGCCAACAATATACGGAATAAAATTTAGAACCAAAGGAAGTAATCTGGTGCCGCGAACGCTGGCGGTCGACTCTGCTCAGCTACGATAGCAATACCTTCAACCAGCTCAAACCCACTACCGGTGAACAATACCTGCATCTGCACGCGAGGTGCAGGGAGTAAAGTGAGTACTCCAACTCAGTGAGTAATAAAAGTAAATAATAAACTGAAG
>NW_017672242.1:173086-178203 GCF_001879085.1 Nicotiana attenuata | reverse complement strand
ATCTAAGTCCTTAGTGCTTCGTCATTATTATTCATCTTAAGAATAACAAACAAATCTCATCTAGTAGTTTGGAACTTGTACCCATCTATTGTTTATTCACCTTAATGTTGAAATATAATCTATCACCAATAACTTGTAACCTCTTACGTAATACACTATCACTAGGGCACATCTTATCGAGGAACATCTGAAGTGATTTTCTTGATCTACCTAGGGATAATACTATACTTCAATAACCATATTTCATTGCATCCCAATGCGATTCATCTTATGGGGGTATTCTAATCCCGTGCAATTAATAAAATCCCTTTCTCGTTAAATCATTCCTCAATCAAAGGCCTAAATGTCATCCTCTTATCTATCACAATTACACCCTTATTCTACTGACGGGGCAGCATTTCCTCTCTTCTAATTGCTCCTAGTCTTAGACTCCTCTGTGTTCATTCAGGCTGTACCGAGCTTTTTATTATATATGGAAATCATCATTCCCTTGTTTTGATGGGTTTAATCCCAAGGACATACATATTCTCGTCACCTTCTCACTCACCTTTTCACATCCTTACTCCTATCTACCTAAAACCTTGTTGCTCTACGATACTTTACCTTACGACCTACACTTATCTATTTATACTACTTGCAACCTTCCTTTAACTTGCTAGCACCATAAATTTCCTTTCGTGCCTTCTCAGTTGTCCTTAAATGTAAGCATTAACTTTTCCTGGTCGTTCTATCACTTGTTGCATGAATACTTGGCTTGTCTTATTGCCCACGAATACTATAATTTCCTATACCTCGTATGATCTCAAACATCACCTTTGATAAGTTTTTTTTTTCATTAGCCATGATAGGTGCCACTTTCTTATGGAGTGTATACAATATTGTAGTGAGACTGTTGTTACAAGATCATTTACTGTTTAGCTCACTATGCTTAGGTGGAAACCTTCTTCCTTATTTCCTCAGCTAGTCTTTTATTGTAGTACTTAGGGAGACCTTCTGGCTCTTGTAAAGTTGCGAGATTGATATGTCGTACACTCGAAGGAAATTTTCGTTGTTCTTACTTGCCTACAATAATCCTTAGTTACATAACTTCATGCCCTTGTGCTCGTAGGGTTACTTTTAATCTCAAATTTTGACTGTCTCCTTATTGGCACTCTCTCTTATTTTCATAAAACATAAATGGTACCTTTAACGGTCTCAACTCCTATCTGAAAATTTTCAGATGATTGTAATCTCGTATCTACGAGACTGAATTCCCTATGCTGCGGTTCACTACATTTATCTTGCATGATCTATTCATTTATCTGTGACTTCTTGTCTAGCCATAACCGGGCTCTTCCTGAATCAACTACTAATTACTCGTTGGTCCATTCTCATATATTCTGCATAATCTCTCTTGGGTTATTTTCTTTGTCTTAACTTACCACTCGTACTGGCTCCTTATGTATCAAGTGTTCATTCACACTTATTTATCAATAACATCTGGTGTGGGAACCCTTACTGCCTCTCTCCGATGACGTGCTTGTGTAATGTTCTGGAGTCGCAACATATCTATAGGAACTGAACAAATGCAACATCATCCCTTTCTCCTTTTTACCACATTCTTCCTTTACCATTCCATAGTTACCTGAACCGCTTAACTCCGACTTAATACCATATCACACCATATTCCCCCTTTAGGGGAGTACTAAGATTTAGTACTACGACGATCAACCTATAGATGTTTCACCTCTTCATCTTTGGCGTCTTTTCACATTATCAATGAACCTTAATCGCCTTATGGTAACCTTCTGTACCAGGGATAACTAAATTTCTTACGCACGAAGGTGACACCTAGTGTAACTGGCACACTTAGTCCCTTAAGATTAGCTCTGCTCAGACTGCTTGCTTTAGGTAAGCGACTTCCTACTATTGTCTATTCTATTACTGTTGGAACACGATCTCTGAAATTCTCACGATGTCGACTATTACCAAATCCTCCGGTCCCTAATTCATGTTTGATTTTATCTTGTTCTCCAACCCATACTGATTTTTATTACTCCGGGGGTCTAATTTAGCCTTTTGGTAATCACATTCTGGTCATTAACTTATTTCTCGAAATGAGGATATGACTTTATGGCTTATACTCTTTTATTGCGTCAAGGCCTGTGACCTCTTGTCTTTCCCTTCACTTGGCTGTAGACTCTGTCCTCCTGTCATATTTTGATTTACTATTATCACCGATTTATCACATCTTACTAATAATATTTTATTTACTCTCTTCTTATCCTCCGACTAATATTTCTATCTATCACTTTATTCTGAAAACATCAACAAAACGTCCTTTCACTTTTAGCTCCCCTTGCTTCATCTCACTGGCCCTTCGGGATGCCTAAAATTCTCTCTCTCTCTCTCTCTCCCTCTCTCTCTCTCTAGGGGCGGGAGTCATACTAAGGTAAATATTTATCTCTTTTTGGATTCCACTGCCTATCTTCTGAAATTTCTTAATATTCTAGTATTCATATCTGATTGCACTATTCTAGAGTTCATCATCTGGGTGTCTCACAAGGAGATCTATTACCACATCTGCACTACCCTTCAGAAATGTTAGCTAATGATAACAATCCATCCATAATTTTTGGTTACACTAATCCCAGTTTGATCCTCATATTACATCATTCTCTTAAATTATATTTGTCAGTCTAGGGCCATATTGAGATGGTGTGGTCAATTGTATATAACTCTGTTACTGTTCAAGGTAACTCAGAATGCATGTATTTCTCTGCCTGAATTGTAAATACTGAACCTTCATTAACTGGTACCTCGTAACCTTCGCCACCTTGCTTCTTTTATTTGTTGAAACTTGTATCTACCTTCTGATTCTCTTGTTGCTTTTTACCATATGGGTGGATAGATATCCATGCCTTGGGGCTCCTTCTCAAGAAGCTCACACATCTTAGTAGACATATGATCTGCTGAAGAACTTACATTTACTCATCATCAGTGTGATGCAAAATCGAGTTCCTCTAACTCAGCTCTTCCAGAGCCACATTCAATCTCTAACCAACTATCTTTCTCGATGTAGGTATCATTGTATTACGGATAAAATAGAATTTAGAAGTTTGAATTCTTACAACTGAGCTCTACCACACGATCTAGAGTAAAAAGAAAGAGTGACAGTCCTAAATGCCCTGTAGCCTCCTGCTTATAAGTGTGGTGCACGACACACCCATAAACAAGACTCTACTAGACACGGCTTGTAGACTCCCTAGGACAGAACTGCTCTGATACCAAGTTTGTCACGACCCAAACCGAAGGGCCGCGACGGGCACCCGGTGCCTTACTCAACCGAGTACCAACGTAACATATCTTTCTTATCATACTATCATGGGTAAATGAGCTAGAAAACCCTTCATGAGATAACAAGAATAAAACATAAGGGAATACTTAACGTATGGTGACCCAGCATGATATACAAACTTATACATGTGACATACGGGCCTATAAGGGCGACATGACCATTTGTAAACTCAAAACATAGGCCGACAAAGCCATACAAGTATCCATACACCTGACATCTGTCTACAAGCCTCTAAGAGTACATAAAATCATAAAGGTCGGGACAGGGCCCCGCCATACCAATCAATACATATCCAAAGCATACTGACCAAATAGGCAACCCCGGAGCAAGTGGAGTACACCAATACCTTCACTGAGCTGATAGCCTACTAGGAGGAATGTCAACCTGTCTATCGGGACCTGCGGGCATGAAACGCAGCGTCCCCAAGCAAAAGGGACGTCAGTACGAATAAAGTACCGAGTATGTAAGGCAGGAAAGAATAAATAAGAACAGTAATGTAAAGAGAGGTAGATGAGATACAACCTGTAACATCTGAGTGCCTCTGGGGGCTACTAACATGAAATGCATAATACATATATATACATAAACTTTTAAAAACATACGCCTCTGTGGGCATCATCATCATCATATCATATCCGGCCTCAAAGAGGACTCGGTAAAAACGTACCCGGCCACGTGGAGCTCGGTAAACCCAACTGATCAGTGGTTGCACAATAGGTGCCATACCCGGCCGACTATAGCGCGGCTCGGTAGAGTAAAATAGATACATATATATAATGTATGCTCGACTCATGGAATCAAGTTCTAAACCTTTTGGAGTGACTTAAGAATATTATGGACATCCCTACCATCAATATGAACCTTAGTAGGATTTAAGGATCATACCACTTGTTTAGAATAACTTTATAAGGAAAGAACAACATGGACAACCTTAGTTTCTAGGAGTAGATCCGTTATGAATTAGCATACCATTTATGTTCATGTCACTTTAGATCATGCCAAAAGAAAGAAGAGCCTTAATATACCTTGTATATACTGCCCCAATCTCAAGCTATGCAATTTTCACGACTCCTTAGTCTACAATAAGAGAAACGATACTGTAGTTATCATTCAAGCGTCATAACTATTATGTATCGACCACAACCTATTTTACGATGAAACGGACAGCACCTCCCCTATATATATATAACTTCACACAATTCCAAACAATCACCAAACAGCCCAAACAACATCAATAATAATCATATTGAGCCTCCCAAAACAGTCCACGCACAACCTAATCACTTCATACATACGACGGCCACCGTAGTCGTGTCAAACGACCCGGAAATGTTACGAAGAACTACCAGCCAACAACCCTACATCTATATGGTGTTTTTCCACATCCTTCCTCCTCCAAAACTCCACAAAACAGTAGTAAAACACGCAGCCCAACAGCAACACAAAACAGTCCACAAAACAGTCCGCTACAAGTGAATAACTCGAACTCACGGCTTCCGATCACCGTCCCGTGAGTTCTTACATGTATAGAACGAATTACCATGAATTCACAGAAGAATAAATGTATGAAAAAGAGCAGTAAACTCACCTTACTTGTTGGATAACCCAGCCCTTCCCTTGGTTCTTCAAACTTTAGGTTTTACCCCCAATTAAAACTTGAAAGAGAGGGAAAATCGATTAGGGTTTGTGGATAATTTTTGGGAGGAAGTTTGCAGGGGTTTAGGTCTGGTTATTTGTGATATATAATGAGGGTTATATTGCAGGAGATAACCCTTTAAAT
>NW_017672242.1:171799-172916 GCF_001879085.1 Nicotiana attenuata | reverse complement strand
CCTCGAGAATTGTATTGAGGGGCATCTCATCCTTCTTGGAAATTGTCACGACCCAAACCGAAGGGCCGCGACGGGCACCCGGTGCCTTACTCAACCGAGTACCAACGTAACATATCTTTCTTATCATACTATCAAGGGTAAATGAGATAGAAAACATGTCATGGATAACAAGAATAAAACATAATGGAATACTCAACATATGATGACCGAACATGATATACAAACTTATACATGTGACATACGGGCTTATAAGGCCGACATGACCATTTGTAAACTCAAAACATAGGCCGACAAGGCCATACAAGTATCCATACACCTGACATCTGTCTACAAGCCTCTAAGAGTACATAAAATCATAAAGGTCGGGACAGGGCCCCGCCATACCAATCAATACATATCCAAAGCATACTGACAAAATAGGCAACTCCGGAGCAAGTGGAGTACACCAACACCTTCGCTGAGCTGATAGCCTACTAGGAGGAATGTCAACCTGTCTATCGGGACTTGCGGGCATGAAACGCAGCGTCCCCAGGCAAAAGGGACGTCAGTACGAATAAAGTACCGAGTAATGTAAGGCAGGAAAGCATAAATAAGTAACAGTAATGTAAAGAGAGATAGAGGAGATACAACCTGTAACATCTGAGTGCCTCTGGGGGCTACTGACATGAAATGCATAATACATATATATACATAAACTTTTAAAAACATACGCCTCTGTGGGCATCATCATCATCATATCATACCCGGGCCTCAAAGAGGACTCGGTAAAAACGTACCCGGCCACGTGGAGCTCGGTAAACCCAACTGATCAGTGGTTGCACAATAGGTGCCATACCCGGCCGACTATAGCGCGACTCGGTAGAGTAAAATAGATACATATATAATGCATGCTGGACTCATGGAGTCACGTTCTAAACCTTTTGGAGTGACATAAGGTCATTGCACCATCGTTTAACATTATGGACATCATACCATCAATATGAACTTCACTAGGACTTAAGGATCATATACACTTTCTTGGAATAACTTTGTAAGGAAAGAATAACATGGACAACCTTAGTTGCTAGGAGTAGTATTCATTATGAAATAGCGTATCGTTTTATGTTCGTTTCACTTT
>NW_017672242.1:68809-169355 GCF_001879085.1 Nicotiana attenuata | reverse complement strand
GAAGAGGAGACAATGCTTAGTCTCATGCAAAGTAAAAACAATGAGTGATATCAGAGTCTATCTTATCTGGAACATGTTTGCGTTTGGTAATTTTGTCTTTATGAAGATAGTGATTTTGATATGTGTGTATTTGCAAATACTCCTGTTATGTTCATTGTGCCTGCATCCAAAGAAAAATGTTAGTTTTGTGGGGAAGGTTGGTTCGTGCATTTGTCTTCTGCTTCCCTATGCTCCTGTCTTGAGATTCTGTTTGAGTTACCCTGGGTAACATCTGGCTATCGTAGAAATAAAGTTTTCCGAAAATATGCATGTATTTGATGAATATAGTTATTTACAAACATAGTAGTATGCAATATCAAGTAAATTAGATGAACCAATGAATGTGACACTTTGTAATGACCCGACCTGTCGTTTTGAGCTTTTGCACTTTGCTCGCCAGTTCTCGGGTATGACTTGCCCCGTGTAGTGTATTATGACTTATGTAAATCGTTGGTTTTGGTTTTCAGGATGATCAGAATGAATTTGGAAGAACAATTCTCAGTTTGAAGCTTTAAATTTGAAAGGTTTGATCAAGATTTGACTTGTTAATATATGATCTCGGATTGGAATTTTTATGATTTGGTTAGCTCTATTAGGTGATTTGGGACTTAGGAGCATGATCGGAATATGTCTTGGAGGTATGGTGTAGAATTAGCCTTGAATTGGCGAAACTTAGTTTTTGGCGTTTTCCGGTTGATAGGTGAGATTTTGATATAGGGGTTAGAATGGAATTACGGAAGTTGCAGTAGCTTCGCTATGTCGTTTGGGATGTGTGTGCAAAATTTTAGGTCATTCGGACGTGGTTCGGTTGAGTTTTTTTATCAAAAGCGGAATTTACAAAATTTTAGAAACTTAGGCTTGAATCCGATATGTTTTGGTTGATTTGATGTTGTTTGAGGTATTTTGAAGATTGGTACAAGTTCGAATAAGGTTTTAGGATATGTTGGTGGCTTTGGTTGAGGTCCCGGGGGCCTCAGGTGAGTTTCGGGTGGTCAATCAGACCATTTCATGCCTTGGAGATGTTGCAGAATTTGCAAGTTTAGCTGTTGCAGAGAATTCCTCTTCGCGATCGCGTAGGGGCTCTCGCGATCGCGTAGAAGGTTTTGAGGGGGAAGTCCATTTGTTCTTCGCGCTCGCGGAAGTTGGGTCGCGATCGCATAGAGGTAAGGAAAATGTTCATCGCGAACGCGGCGGCCAGTCCGTGATCGCGTAGGGTCAGATGCTTGAGCATTGCGTTCGCATGGTATTTCACGCGTTCGAATGGAGTAAATTTAGGGAGCTGAGGAATTGTGCTTCGCGATCGCGAAGGTTTTCCCACGATCGCGATGAAGGAAATTTAATAGCTAGGCAGAATGTTTTAGAAAGGCTATCCCGTGACTTGGAACCCTTTTACACCATTTTTGAACGGGAAAAGAGCCTTGAGGCGATTTTGAAGGGAGAAAATCATCGTTATTCATTGAGGCAAGTATTTTGGACCCTAAAACTCGATTATTTGTGATTAAGGAACAAAATATCAGTGTTTAATTCATGAAAATCAGTAGAAAAATGTTGAGTTAGGGCTTGAGATTATGAGACCTTCCAGGGATGATTTGAGGGGTCAAACGAACTCCGATTTTTGAGTTCTTTATATGTACGGACTCGTGAGATGATGAAGAACATTTTGGTATAAAGTTTGTCCAGTTCCAGGATGCGGGCCCGGGGTACGGGTTTTGACTGATTCGGGTTTTGTGCTTAAAATCGATATTTTTTCAATTGGAATTCATTCGTTTAGCATAATTTGATGATAAAAATCTGAACTTGGTAGATTTGGAGCACTCGGAAGTTGATTCTAGAGGCAAGCGTGTTGCAGAGTCGCTTTTCGGGCTAGTTCGAGGTGAGTAATGATTTTAAATGCTGTACTGAGGGTATGAAACCCCGGAGTTTCACAGCGTACGACTATATTGAGGTAACTTACATGCTAGATGACGAGCGTGGGGTAGAGCACCGTTGGGGATTGTGACTTAGTCCATCCCGAATGATTATTTTACTGCGTATTTGATAGTTAATTGTTTAATATTATGATATTTTGGGCTAAATGCCATATGTGGGCTTCGTGCCAGCTGTTTGAACTCTTATGTGAATTTTTAAATGATATTTTCCTCACTCATTGATTTCGTACTGGTGCTCAGTCATACTATATATTACTATTTTAAGGACTTAGATATATTATTCTGTTTTAAACACATTAAATGACATTTTCAAAGGTATTTGAGCTGAGCTTCATATTTTACTGTGGCCCGAGGGGCTTATGAGATTCTAACTGAGTAAGGCCGAGGGCCTGTGTTGTGAGGATACATTTGGGTCGGGTTGCACGCCGCAGCAGTGATACATTGATTATGATAATGAGGCCGAGGGCCTGAGACTGTACGCCACGAGGTGGCTTGAGATTGATATGAGGCCGAGAGCCTGTTTATGATGCCACGAGATGTCTTGATATTGCGCTTGGCCGTAAGGGGCCCCTCCCAGAGTCTGTACACCCCCAGTGAGCGCGGGTACGCATTGTGATATGAGATATAGCCGGAGGGGCTGGTATTGTTCTGTGACATTGCCTGAGGGGCTGATTTCCTTGTTACTGTGCCCGAGGGGCAGTTATTATTTGTTTACTTATTAGTTGTTTTCCTGTATATTGTTTAGCTGTTTAAGAGTGGTTTATGAGATTTCACGGCTTAATTATACTTCCTGATTTTGCTATGCCTCTTTAGCTTAATGTTGTGCCTTACGTGGTTTTATATTACTCAGTCTTCATTTATTTTTATTACTCACCGAGTTAGATGTACTCACTTTATTCCCTACACCTTGTGTGCAGATTCAGGTATTTTTGAACCCGGTAGCGGGTATTGGTTGCTCAGAGGCAGAGTCATGGGAGTTTAGCAAGGTAGCTGCCCGACGTTCGCAGCACTGCTTTTCTCCCTCTCGAGTTCATTAGACTGTATCTAGTACATTTTAGGCTCTTGTTGTATTCGGACCTTAGTAGATGCTCATGACTAGTGACACCCCGATGTCGGGATGTGTTGGGTTTATTTTTCCGTAAATTATACTGTTAACTGCTTATTTTTGAGATTTTACCATGTTTACGACTTAATACTTATTATGTTACTGCTTAAGATTGGAATGGGAATGTGTTGTCTGGACTAGTCTTCACGAGAGGCGCCATCACGAACGGGTCTGGGTTTAGGGTCGTGACAAGTTGGTATTAGAGCCTAGGTTACATAGGTCTCACGAGTTATGAGCAGGTTTAGTCGAGTCTCGCGTATCGGTACGGAGACGTCTGTATTTTTCCTCGAGAGGCTGCAGAACCTTTAGGAAAACTCCATATTCTTGAAATTCTTATCGTGCGTCCTTGATTCATCTTGAAATATAACTCTTTGAATTCCGTCCACGCATTCGTATACGTGAACGAGCGCTCAGTGTCAGATGTGCATCGATGGCTTGTGATTCCTTGATCGAGGGGCAAGATGTGATCACTGTGTGTTTGACGTTGGACAGTCTGGAGGACTTGAGGCCAGATTTTTACCTATAGCTTGAGCACTGAGGTGCTGATTATGTGAGTCGTGTTTTTGAACTAATATACTCAGTGGTGCCCCTATTAGTAGAAGTGATGGCTGGATGGCTATGCGATGAGTATGTTATTATTGCGAGATGTGATCATATGATTTGGAAGCGACGAGAAGGGTCTGCTGGAGGATAGATAAATTATTAGGTGTTTGATTTCCATTTTGATTGGATGTATAGCCCCGAGTTATGGGTGTGTGAAGAATCTTTTCATTTTCCTAATTGGGAGTGAAATAAATTTCATGTTGCGGTATGAGTTCAGACACAAGTAGATTAAGTGACTGCATAATGTTTGTGATGGTGGAAGGCATGCATAAATGTTAGTTTGAGGCGAATCAGGTGGGTTATCTCCTGTGGAGTGTTCTGAAGTTGTGTGATCCATATGTTGTCTATTAGAAGATCTCACTTACAAGTGAAATATATGTGTTGCAATTTAAATTTGGGTCGCTTAAGAGAGTGGGTTTAACTATTATGAGGGTAAATGCAAGATTTGCAGAAGATATAAAGTACCAAATGGTCTATTTTTCACGAGCTTATGAAGGATTGAGTTTAACCTCACTACAGAAGTATAACAGTAATAAAGTATATTCATTATGAGTTATGGTGCATTTTGATCTTTGGCTTCGAGCCAAGTGGGGGAGTCTGCTATTGAATAGTTGATTGCACGGTTATGTGCTATGATGGTTCCAGTTCGAGGTGTATTTGTGAATCAGTTATGGCTCGAGTAAAGGAAATTTCAATAAAGGTTATGTTATGCTTTATGGGTGTATGAGAATCGGGGAATAACTTGACTTGTTATTGGTAAGGAATGCTCGGTGCATAGAGCAGGAAGTTGCTTGGTTGTATTGGGATGAGGTTACATTCTGCGGTGTCAGAGTTCTAATGAGGCACGGGTTGTTCGGTTCATTTGATCAGGATAATTGAAGCTTGAGTAGAGTGGATGACTCTAGAGAATGGTTCTAATGCGTTCAAGGTTTTTCATGTAATAATTAGAGATTTTCAGGTGTATAATTTGGCTAGAAACTGAGGTCTGCATTGGAGGGTGTCAAGACTTGTGATATTTCTATATCAATTAGGGGATTCTTATATCGGTATTAGGAAGGTAATGGTTCCAGATTCACAAGAAGTATCTTCGGGGTATGTATTTTGAACATGGTGCTTTTGGGAATATTTAAGAGAGTATCCAACGGCTTATGAGCCTTGGACGGTGTGGTTTTATGTTTGGGTCTCGTATGGTGAGTCTGAGTTAAGGAACTGTGGTGCTATAACAAGAAGGAGTATCAAGTTGAAGGTAAATTAGAAGGAAACTCGGATAGATGTGATAGCTTGGTAGTAGGCTGAATCGGTATGATAATTAGTTCTTTGGGTGCTTATGAGGTAATGAGTTTATACGGGTTTTTCGCGACAATGCTCTTGGGTCTTAATGGCACGCGTAGCCTGGTTGAGTTAGAAGGATTCAGTCCTGACAGTTTAGTTTTGTGCAAGTGGAATACAGAGAGTTCTTGATGGTTTCTACCACGGTTAGAGGTGTATATTTTTGGCGAGCGTGGGAAGAATAGGATGTGTAGTGATTTTTCTTCTAGATGGGATCAATGGAAAGTTCTTGACTAGTTGAGTACGTAGATGTTTGTGGCTCGGAAGGGAGATGAAGCTCTCATGTTATCCTAAGACGGTATGGTATATGCAGTATGTTGTGGAGGATTGAGATTTGCGTGTGTAAGGTTACGGTTCAGTTCTGAACGGAAGGACATAAAATTCTTATGCAGCACGGGCAGTTTTAGATAATTAGAGAAATGAGCTTCAGATGATTAGGTGAATGATCTTCAGATGATTAAGGAAATGGTATTGCTAATTGGGGTGATTTGACGAGGGTATATGTTTCAGAAAAAGGCAATGTGATTAAGTTGATTGTACTTCATTAGTATTGTGGCACTTTCTTGTTGGATCGACTGCTGACATTCGGGTTTGCTTGGTGGTACGGAAGAATCATAAGAGTATCTCTCATGGGAATGATTGGGTATTAGAGGTTTGGTGTGTACTCGGATGGTGGAATTGGGATCGGATATGGTGATTCGTGTGCTGTACGGAGTTGGAGACTGGAGGTTCTCATATTCAGGCTATGTTGTGGTTGTGGGTCGTATGTATCGGCACTGTTTAGTGACTATCGGGGTTTGGAGACCCGAGTGGATCTCTTGCTGCTGGTATGTTAGATCTTGGATATAATATTGGGTATAGGTTGGTTGTCTTCGTGTTGTGTTATTCTAGACTATTGCGCTAAGGCGGCAATGTGGGCTATGCCGGGAATGCCACGAATTGAGTGGCGAGGTTCGACAGATTATGTTCTTAGTAGGGTGGTTTTATATTTCGAAGACCCAGCAGATGGCTGGGAAGGATTGTCTTTCTTATTTGGGCTTTCATGATGAATGTCAGTGTAGAGACTCCTACCATTGATTCAGTTCCGATGGTGAGGGACTTTTCGGATGTGTTCTTGTGGCCGAGCATGTCGCCGGGCAAGGTTGTTGATATTGGTATTGATTTGATGTCGGGCACCGTATTGTATGGCACCAGCAGAGTTAAAAGAGTTGAGGGATCAGTTTCAAGGTTTCCTTGATAAGGGGCCCGTTGGCAGGCCAATGTGGATGTGTGTTCTAACTTGAGTCGGCTTGGTTGGCTCCGAGTTGTAATGTGGAGGGATGTGTTGATTCGATTGTTATTAAGCTTATCAGTAATCTAGGGAGATCTATGACTTACCTTTCTGTGTTGCGAAGCGTTATGATTTGTTGGTTATAGGCACACATGGTGTGGTTCTATTTGGGTTTCATAGCGGAAGTCGAGCGGTAAGAGTATTGGGTGTTGCTCGGTGAATGGCGTATTGGTTATGTCCTTTCCGGTTTGTATGGTGTATGTTATTTGCTTCACCGTGGGTGTGATGATTTTCTTTGGTTCCAGACATCAAATTGCGCGTGGTTGTCGATTTCGAGCATAGTGACTTGAGGTGTTTCATGTGGACCAGTGTTTGGATAGGGTCGCGCATTGCAGAGAAGTTATGTGGAGGTATGACCCTTCGGGTTAGACTCGCGTATTCTGTTTCTACGACGTGTGATGGGTTCTCAGCATTTTGTTGTGGTGGTACTGGTGAGTTGGTGGTACAACCCTTTCGTTCGAGTTGTCTTCATGATTGGAGTACATTCAGATTATTGTTTATTGGTGCACGGATTGCATGAGTATGGCTTTAGATTGTATCGATGTGTCATGTCACCAGAGTAGTGGTGTTGGATTAGATGAGATCGTCAGGATCTGAAATGAGTACAAACTGATTCGATTTCAATATGTTGGAAGGATAATATCAAGGTTTGGCTCAGAAATTTGCTATGATCTTTGCCAACGAAGAAGTTGCTTCAAGAATGGTTGATCTGAGAACTGGTTATGGCTTATTGCGTGTTTCACGTATCATTGGCAGTATATGAAAGTGACGGAATGAGACTTTAGTTGATAAGAGGTTTTCTATCGACATCCGGTTGTTGTGTGCAACTGCTGTGATTAGAAGTTATCGCTACCAGTGTTTGAGTTATGTGGTATATCATGTAATTGCACCTGAGGTTACACATATGGTTTGTTACAGCTTGTTTGGACTTATTCACAGTATAAATGTGAGATTCTGATCGTATTGATGATTTCAGAAGTGGAAATGTGGTTCTATGGTTTATGGGCTAGATTGGTTTGTGAAATTTCAGTTACAATGTGTTATCGGACCTATATGAGATAGGGTGACATGGGATCACCCTCGGGGTATATGTGTGGTAAGGTTATTCGGCGATTGGTTGGCTTTTGGAACAACTCTGGGCACGTTCGAGGACGAACGTATGTTTAAGTGGGGTAGCATGTAACAACCCGACCGGTCATTTTGTGCTTTTGCACTTTGCTCGCCAGTTCTCGGGCATGATTTGACCCGTGTAGTGTATTATGACTTATGTAAATCGTTGGCTTTGGTTTTCAGGATGATCAGAATAAATTTGGAAGAACAGTTCTCAGTTTGAAGCTTGAAATTTGAAAGGTTTGACCAAGATTTGACTTGTTAATATATGATCCCGGATTGGAATTTTTATGATTTGGTTAGCTCCGTTAGGTGATTTGGGAATTAGGAGCGTGATCGGAATGTGTTTTGGAGGTCCAGTGTAGAATTAGGCTTGAATTGGTGAAAGTTAATTTTTGGCGTTTTTCGGTTGATTGGTGAGATTTTGATATAGAGGTCGGAATGGAATTCCGGAAGTTGCAGTAGCTTCGTTATATCATTTGGGATGTGTGTGAAAATTTTCAGGTCATTCGGACGTGGTTTGGTTGGAATTTTTTTTATCAAAAGCGGAATTTGAAAGATTTTAGAAACTCAGGCTTGAATCCGATGTGTTTTGGTTGATTTGATGTTGTTTGAGGTGTTTTGAAAATTGGTACAAGTTCGAATAAGGTTTTGGGATATGTTGGTGGCTTTGGATGAGGTCCCGGGGGCCTCGGGTGAGTTTCGAGGTCAATCGGACCATTTCATGCCTTGGAGATGTTGTAGAATTTGCAGGTTCAGCCGTTGCAGAGAATTCCTCTTCGCGATCGCGTAAAAGGTTTTGAGGGGGAAGTCCAGTTGTTCTTCGCGTTCGCGAAAGTTGGGTCGCGATCACATAGAGGTGAGGAAGTTGTCCATCGCAAACACGTAGCGAAGGTCGCGTTCGCGTAGAGTTAAGTGGACCAGGGGTCTTGGATGGAAGTTGTTCATCGCGAACGCGGTGGCCAGTCCGCGATCGCGTAGGGTCAGATGCTTGAGCATCGCGTTCGCATGGTATTTAGCGTTCACATAGAGTAAATTTTGGGAGCTGAGGAATTGTGCTTCGCGATCGCGAAGGTTGTCCCGCGATCGCGATGAAGGAAATTTAATAGCTGGGCAAAATGTTTTAAAAAGGCTATCCCGCGACTTCGAACCCTTTTACACCATTTTTGAACGGGAAAAAAGCCTTGAGGCGATTTTGAAAAGAGGAAATCATTGTTCTTCATTGAGGTAAGGATTTTGGACCCTAAAACTCGATTATTTGTGATTAAGGAACAAAATATCAGTGTTTAATTCATGAATCAGTAGAAAAAGGTTGAGTTAGGGCTTGAGATTATGAGACCTTCCAGAGATGATTTGAGGGGTCAAACGAACTCCGATTTTTGAGTTCTTTATATGTACGGACTCATGAGATGATGAAGAACATTTTGGTATAAAGTTTGTCCAGTTCCGGGATGCGGGCCCGGGGTACGGGTTTTAATTGATTTCGGGTTTTGTGCTTAAAATCGATATTTGTTCAATTGGAATTCATTCGTTTAGCATAATTTGATGATAAAAATCTGAACTTGATAGATTTGGAGCACTCGGAAGTTGATTCTAGAGGCAAGCGTGTTGCAGAGTAGCTTTTCGGGCTAGTTCGAGGTGAGTAATGATTTTAAATGTTGTACTGAGGGTATGAAACCCCGGAGTTTCACATCGTACGACTATATTGAGGTGACTTACACGCTAGATGACGAGCGTGGGGTAGAGCACCATTGGGGATTGTGACTTAGTCCATCCCGAATGGTTATTTTACTGCGTATTTGATAGTTAATTGTTTAATATTATGATATTTTGGGCTAAATGACATATGTGGGCTTCGTGCCAGTTGTTTGAACCCTTAAGGGAATTTTTAAATGATATTTTCCTCACTGTTTGATTTTATACTGGTGCTCAATCATACTATATTTTACTATATTAAGGACTCAACTGTATTATTCTTTTTTAAACATAATAAATGATATTTTCAAAGGTATTTGAGCTGAGCTTCATATTTTACTGTGGCCCGAGGGGCTTATGAGATTCTGACTGAGTAAGGCCGAGGGCTTGTGTTGTGAGGATACATTTGGGTCGGGCTGCACGCCGCAGCAGTGATACATTGATTATCATAATGAGGTCGAGGGCCTGAGATTGTACGCCACGAGGTGGCTTAAGATTGATACGAGGCCGAGAGCCTGTTTATGATGCCACGAGATCGCTTGATATTGTGCTTGGGCCGTAAGGGGCCCTCCCGGAGTCTGTACACCCCCAGTAAGCGCGGGTACCCATTGTGATATGAGTTATAGCCCGAGGGGCTGCTATTGTTCTGTGACATTGCTCGAGGGGCTGATTCTGTTGTTACTATGCCCGAGGGGCAGTTATTAAGTGTTTACTTATTAGTTGTTTTCCTGTATATTGTTTAGCTGTTTAAGAGAGGTTTATGAGATTTCACGGCTTAATTATACTTGCTGATTTTGCTATGCCTCTTTAGCTTAATGTTGTACCTTACGTGGTTTTATATTACTCAGTCTTCATTTATTTTTATTACTCACTGAGATGGAAGTACTCACTTTACTCCCTGAACCTTGTGTGCAGATTCAGGTATTTCTGAAGCCGGTAGCGGGTATTGGTTGCTCAGAGGCAGAGTCATCGGAGTTTAGCAAGGTAGCTGCCCGACTTTCGCAGCACTGCTTTTCTCCCTCTCGATTTCATTAGACTATATCTAGTATATTTTAGACTCTTGTTGTATTCGGACCTTAGTAGATGCTCATGACTAGTGACACCCCGATGTCGGGCTGTGTTGGATTTGTTTTTCCGCAAATTATACTGTTAACTGCTTATTTTTGAGATTTTATCATGTTTACGACTTAATACTTATTATGTTATTGCTTAAGATTGGAATGAGAATGTATCGGCTGGCCTTGTCTTCACGAGAGGCGCCATCACGAGCGGGTCCGGGTTTGGGGTCGTGATACACTTTTAGAGACATTGCGACTTCCTTGCACTAGAGTTTTGAGGGTCCTCCTCAAAATTCTACCCCAATTAAATAAGCGATTCTTCGACCTTTCTGCATATGATGAAATTGGCTGGACTTGTTCCGGAATTTTGAGGGTCCTCCTCAAAATTCTGCCCTAGTTTTTGACCATGGGGAAAGTGAAGATTTTATTAAGATGTGATTGAACCCACAGGGCTGCCTAGGTATCCCCTCTTAAACAGGAATTAGGTCAAGCGTAGTTCAGTTACATTAGATGAGAAATGCAAACAATCCTAAACATAGTATCTTTTGACTGCGTCTGAGTTGATAGGTTTTGGCCAAATTTCTCCGTCCATTTCTGCAAGTATGAGTGCTCCTCCTGTTAGTACTCTGTGGACCATGTAGGGCCCTTGCCAATTGGGTAAAAATTTCCCTTTGGCTTCATCTTGATGTGGAAAGATTCGCTTCAGCACCACACTAATAAAAAATGGTCATTAGCGGCAATAAATTTTGCCTTTAGCGGCAACAAGAATTGCCGAATAACCTTTACCGGCGATTGATTATTTGCCGTTGTAGCTGGCGTCGCTAAAGGTTTTAGCGGCAATTCTACTGAATGCTGGTGAAGACGTCAATTATTGCCGCTAAATGTCACTACTTCCAGCAGAAATTGTTACTGGCAATTACAATGGCCACTAATGACGCCTGAGAGATTTGCTAGCTTATACATTTAGGGGCATTTGTTATTGCCGCTAAAGACCCATTAATTGCTTGTAAAAAAGAAACTTTTTAGGGGTAATTGTAATCGCAATTAGAACTACTCTTAAATTTTCCCTTATTTATGTCTTTAATGCGATTCATTTATCCAAAAGATTGTAATAAAACACTAATAATGAAAGAACATATATTTCATTGAATTTATAACAAAAAAATACATCTTTAAATCCATAATTTCAAAGTGTCAACATTACAGAAAAAGACATCTGAATCCAACATCATTTCAAGTCTGGCAAAGGGCCAAATATACCCCTGTACTTTCAAAAATGGTTTGAGAATACCCCTCGTTATACTATTGATTTATTTATGCCCCTGCCGTCTTACTTTGAAACAAAATTACCCTTATTTTGGATGGAATGCCACGTGGCGACACCAGATTAAAACGATCCATTTCTTTTTTTTAGCTGATCCGTTCAGAAAAACCCACCACCTGACCCAAATTTCACCCCACTTGAAATAAATTGAACGTGAAAAAGAACACCCCATTTTACCCTACCCCCTCGTATGTTACCGGAAACAATGAAATAAATTTTGAGGTTGTTTGTAGGAATTTAAATGCTAATGACTTTTCCAGTTCATAAATGAGATAGTACTGTATCTAGCAACAAACAGAGAATAAACAGTAGTGCTAGAACATTATTCATCTTCAATTAACAGTAAGTGACTGGAAACAATGAAATAAATTAACCTTTTGGAGAGGAAGAGAGGCATGAAGTAAATTAACCTTACTAGGCTCATAAGCTGATTATCCTTTTAAATTGGGATTCTTTTAGTACTATAAAACAGACGTGTTTAGGAAAAAAAGATAACATATACCCTGAAATCATCAGATAATCCAGTCACATACGAGGAGGTAAGGTAAAATGGGGCATTCTTTTTCACCTTCAATATTTTAAGTGAGGTGAAATTTGGGTCGGGTGGTGGGTTTCATATAAACGGATTGGGTAAAACAAAAGAAATGGGTCATTTTAATCTGGTACTGCCACGTGGCATTCCATCCAAAATAAGAGTATTTTTGTTCCAAAGTATGACGGCAAGGGCATAAATATCCCAATAGTATAACGATGGGTATTCTTAAACTATTTTTGAATGTACAGTGATATATTTGGCCCTTTGCCATTTCAAGTCTAACATGTATCTCTTCATTCTTCATCATAATGAAAGTCGTCAATATGCTAAAATTCTTAACTTCATAATTTATTACCTGAAACATTAAAATACAAAGTAATATTAATATCATGACTAACAATAGAACAATATGCATTTAAATAACGGATATACTCCTTACATAATTTTAGAATCAAATAGAAGAATAAGGACAAGTCTCACTTGTTAAAAAATAGAAGTTCAAGGACAATTCAGCAAGCTTGCCCCATCTGGTACAAAGTAAGCATCTTTTACATAAGCTTGACTCTAAAATATACCATCTGTAAGAGCTCAAATGATCTAGTTTGAAGACTTAATTGGGCACCAAGTGTGCAGCTCATAATGCACCACACGTATTTGATAAGCTACAATGCTCAAGATCAACCCCTTTTATGCACCGAGTTAAGGAGCTATATTGCACCAGATCAACCCGTCAAATTACACCATCACAATAAATGTCTTGTGCATGCTATCAATGAATTTTCTAAAATAGGATACAACAATTCTCAAATGAACAAGTAGCATAATCTAACTACATTACAAGGAAAGAGGGTTACTAAAATATCGATAATTTGGTCACTAAAAGAGACAATTTGGTCATAACACCAAAGTGCTCAATCCTATTTCAATGGCATCAATTCACGCACAACATCTTGCATCGATGACAACAATTCTTCGGTGCTTTAAGTAGTTCTGCACATTATGATCTATAAACGTAGTCTATTCATGATCTTTAACTAGCAATAGGATGCTAATCCAAAGAAAGCTTCTTGAAAACCTTTTGTATGAATATTTTTTAACATAGTGCACTTGGAGAATTCGACTTAATTATTTAATTCGAACATTTAGAGTATTTGACAAGATGAACTAAATATATGCCCTAGGAAATGCACTGACCAACAAATGTCTAACAAATTTCTTTAAAATACAAAATTTTTCCATGATTATTACCATGTGAATATATATTCTTTTTTTTGTTAGCTATGTAAGAACAGATTCCTAAACTTCAAATTGGAAAACCACTGGCCAAGTACAAATATTTACTCATTTGCTGGACAGAATTGCTGAGAAAGAGAAGCAATGTATTAGTGCATTGTGAGAAGTAGTCCCAATCATTTTCAATTTTCTTTGTCCCACATGTATAATGAATGGACTCAAAAGAAAATACAAATACATAAGGGAATACCACTTAAACACAATGACTGAGCCTTCTAAAATAATGCTTTTATAATAGAATAATAAAATATCACAATTTTTACAAGAAAACTTACATAGGAGTGGCTTTCAGATATGTAGCAGATGTTTTTCTTATGAATAGAGGTTGCGGCAACTAAGTCATTGAAAGATGCAAAAGCTCTGTTCTATCGAAAAGATGAACTAAGTCATCGTCAGTAGCATAAAGTTATCCAATAACTGCAGTAGAAACACCACGAATGAAAAACAAACCTTTAAGTTTTAAAGTTTCACAAAAGCCTAGTACAAGAAGAATATTATCCAACTTTTGCACTGCACTACAAATAACATTCCTAGCATCTTGTAATAGTTTTTGCATCTATCTTTGCAAGTAGGAAAAAGAACAGTATACCTTTGATCACAAAAATTAAATACCCACCATCTTCAGTATATAACTCTCCCAATAGCTACATATTTTAAAGAGCCAATTACGATAAAGTACATTTATTTGGTGCAATTTTTTCAAGGTTCGGTTCGGTTATTTTCGATTTAGTTGTTCGGTAATTAACGATTCAAGATTTTTATATCCGATGTAGACTACGAATCTTTAGTTGTAGCAAATTCTTTCACTATTTCTGGTTGGCAGTATGGCACTCTCGAAACAATATTGTTCACCTGATAAACAACATCAATAGCTACAAGAGTTGAACTTTTACCATTATTAATTACCTGAATGCAGAGCAACATGGATTATTAAATAAGTCAACACTAGCTTAGTAGCTTTCTCCAAGTAGAAAAGCATGTGCACTTGCATATCCATTCCAGCAAATGCAAACGTATGTGTTATCATGAACGATAAAACTAACCTCATTCTTAGATATTTGTTGATAAACAGCAGTAAGACGAGAGAAAGAATCCAAAAAAGTCACAAAATCATTATAACCTGATAAAGAAAGAGTAGGGGCAGGCCCTCGTACATCAGAGTGAACTAATGCAAATAGTACACCACAATGACTCTCACAATAGGAATATTACTTCAGAATATGCTTAGCCCTCTTACATACATAAGATTGCAACATAAAAGGCATTTATTGAATGAGACAAGCCATATCTTTTCACAGGGATCTCTTCTGCAACTTCCCAACTCAAAGAAACCAAATTCATCAAATAACCAAAACTAATGAAAACTTCAAACAAGAAGATAAGCAAACACAGTTCCACAAACATAATTTAAACCGACACAATTCAGCAAACACATTTTAAACCCAAAATTTTGGTTTTTCGATTTAACCAAAAATCAAAACACCAAAATCGTTAACCGCACCGAATATCGAAATTTAATTTATAAACCGCACGCCGATCGAATAACTGATTAAACCGACACCGAAAAACCAAAATTTATGATTTGGTCGGATTTTTTGGTTCGGCCAGTATTATGCCCACCCCCAGTTTAAGGATAGTAATTTTAATTGATAATACATCAGAAGAACAAATTGATACTCCCAATTCACATGGCTAGAGTAAATATTGCTTAAGATTTCAACATTGGCTTTCCAATTTTCATATTTGTTTGTTTGGTAATTATTAAATAAAATACTTTATTTGTCTTTCTCCTTTTATTTTATCTGCATATTTAGTTAGCAATAATCAAAGTTTTCATACTATTTACAGAAACTATATATCCAAAGTTCTTTGTATTCACTAACATTTTGAAGCTTTCTTTCTTACTACTTCTTTTAGCTAAAGTTTGTCAACAAAAATTTCCAGATCTGCAATATTCCGAGAGAAAATTTCATTTTCATGAGATAATGAATTCAACAGCCAAAAGAACGTGACTATAAAATCAAAGAAAAATAAATTCTGTAGAAAATCAATAATAATTCGCAAAGCACCTGATGCAGATAATTATTTAAAAAAATCTCTAATAGACACTTTCCATTTATCATAATACATAAAACAAAAGAGATTAGAAGGTACCTTGAGCCCAGAGGCGCAACTTTTGGCTCCTTTCAATTTCAGAAAAATAGCATACCTTGAGTGACGATGCTGAAGAAGATGCGCAACAGCTATGCAAAAACAGAGCCTCAAACTCTTTTGATGTTCGTCGTTAATTTATTAAAAATATAATTAATCTTTCTCAAGTAGTAATCAAAAGAGAAAGAAAATGAAGTTAATGATAAATATCAGTATAACCGATCCAGTAGTAAATAGAGATAAATTTTGAGTCTTAGGGTTTCTGTTTATTTTCATTTGTCATTCCTCTAGGATATTGATGAATAAAATACTAAAAAGAAATTTAATTATTATAAAGGAGGGAAATGAAAAATAATTTTGAGGGATTGTGAAAAAAGGTCCCGCTCTTGAAATTGTAAGAGGTTGTAGTGGCAAGATTTTTTAATTGCCGGTAAAACGTACTTTTTCTCGGAAAATATTCAATTGCCACTAATATTGGTTTATACATAATAAATTAATGGCGATTAAGTTATTGTCACTAAATAATTGCCACTAAAAGCATTTTTTGTTGTAGTGCCAGTTGCCCCGGTGTGAACTATCTAGGTCTGACCTTTTTGTTGAAAGCTCTGGATTTTTGTTATGATAAAGCTGACTGTGGCATACCGCATTCTTATTTTCTCGTCAATAAGAGTCAATTGTTCATAGCGACTCCGTATCCATTCTGCATCACTGAGTTCTGCTTCTTGTATAATTCTCAAAGAAGGAATTTTGACTTTGGTAGGAATGACAGCTTTTGTACCGTTGACAAACAAGTAGGGAGTTGCCCCGGGTTATGTGCGGACTGTGGTACGGTACCCCAATAAGGCAAATGGTAATTTCTCATGCCATTGCTTGTGGTTGTCTACCATTCTCAATATTTTCTTGATATTCTTGTTTGCGGCCTCCATGACTCCATTCATTTGAGGCCTGTATGCTGTGGAATTCTTATGCTTTATTTTGATGGTTTCACACATAGCTTTCATCAAGTCACTATTGATGTTTGCGGCATTGTCGGTGATGATGGATTCCGGTACCCTAAATCGGCAAACAATACGATCCCTAACAAAATCTGCAACGACTTTCTTAGTTACAGCCTTGTAAGATGCAGCCTCAACCCATTTTGTGAAGTATTCTATGGACACTAAAATGAACCTGTGCCCGTTCGAAGCGGCAGGCTCGACAGGACCGATGACATCCATTTCCCAATCGACAAAAGGCCAAGGTGCGCTTGTTGCATTGAGTTCATTTGGTGGTACCCATATCATATCTGCATCTATTTGACACTGGTGACACTTTCAGACATACCTGATGTAGTCCTTTCCATAGTCATCCAAAAATATCCTGCTCTCAATATCTTCTTGGCTAAAATGAAACCGTTCATGTATGGTCCGCATATTCCGGCATGTATCTCTTCAAGTAGTTTGGAAGCTTCCTTGGCGTCAATGCACCATAATAATCCTAGGTCTGGAGTCCTTCTGTACAGAATACCTCCACTTTGGAAGAAATGGTTCGATAATCTTCGGAGTGCGCGGTTTTGAGTATGATTTGCATGCTCCGGGTATTCTCCATTTGCCAAGTATTCCTTGATATCATGGAGCCACGGATTTCTATCTGTTTCTTCTTCAACGTGGGCGCAATAAGATGGCTGATTATGGATTTTTATTGGAAGATGAAATTCTTGTTCGGGTGTTGTATCATGGAGGACAAAGTGGACAATGCATCTGTGGACTCATTTTGGATTCTCGAACATGTTTGAACTCTATCTTTGTGAACCTCTTCATCAACTCTTGCACATGATATAGATATGGTAATATTTTGGTATTCTTTGTGCATTCTCCTAGAACCTGATCTACCAGAAGGTCTGAGTCACCAATTACCAGCAATTCCTGGATATTCATGTCAATGGCCAAATTGAGCCCCAAGATGCAAGCCTCGTATTCTGCATGTTTTTGGTGCACGGAAACCTGAGTTTTGCGGATACCGGATAATATTGACCTGTCTCTAACACCAAAACAGCTCCAATCCTCACTCCTTTGAAATTTGCAGCCCCGTCGAAGAACATTCTCTAATCGTCGTAAGTTTCGGCAATATCTTTTCCTACAAATGATACTTCTTCATCGGGAAATACGTTTTTAGTGGTCTGTATTCTCCTCCTACAGGATTTTCTGCAAGATGATCCGATAATGCCTGTCCCTTGACCACCTTCTAAGTCATATAGATAATATCAAATTCGCTCAACAGTATCTCTCGTTTTGCTAGTTTCCCTGTAGGCATGGTTTCTGAAAAATGTATTTCAGAGGATCCATCCTTGATATGAGTTATGTAGTGTAGGCATAGAAGTAATGCCTCTATTTCTGAGCTATCAACGTCAGGGCACACCATGTGCGTTCCAGCAAAGAATACCGTGCTCCGTAGGGTGTGAATTTCTTACTTAGATAGTATATGGCCTGCTCTTTTTTCCCCATCTCGTCGTGTTGTCCTAAGATACAACCGAAAGCCCCATCTAGTACGGACAAATAGAGTAGCAAAGGTCTCGCAGGTTCTGGAGGGACCAGGACTGGTGGTGTGGACAAATATTTGTTGATTTTGTCAAAAGCTTTCTGGCAGTCTTCAGTCCAACTTGTTGCGGCATCGTTCATTGACATTTTGAAAATCGGCTCACAGATCACGGTCGATTGTGCTATGAAACGGCTGATGTAATTAAGACGCCCCAAAAATCTCATCACATCTTTCTTGTTCTTTCGTGATGGAAAATCCTGGATAGCCTTGACCTTTGACGGGTCTAGCTCAATTCCTCGGCGGCTGACGATGAATCCTAACAACTTTCCAGCAGGGACTCCAAAGGCACATTTTGCGAGATTCAGTTTCATACCTTCGAAGCCGATAAAAGGACTTTCTCAAATCTGCTATATGATCTGTGCCCTTATTGGATTTGATGATGACGTCGTCCACATATACTTCTATCTCCTTGCGTATCATTGTATATGGCAATATCGGAGGGTTCAATTTTTGGTCATTAAGATACTTCGGAATACCCCTCGAAGGCCTGAGGTCGCGGAACTGGTTCAAAAGCTCGAGGCCGTGGCCAAGTATCTCTCCTCGAGGGTCGACGATGCTCGACCCCATGATAAGCATTAAGTATGATAATTTATAAAAATGGAAAGTTCCCAAGACACACAACTAAGTCTGACAAAGCCTAGCCGGCCTACTCTAAACGGCCTACTCTAAACCCGAATAGGGGTGTCATGTCTAGCCGTCGCATCTCCATATCTTTACAATTAATTTATTTTATATCGTATAGGGATTCCCCTTCTATATAAGCGGGATCCTTGTCATTTTGTAAGGCACTGTTGTTGCTCCAATCACTCCACATTAAATATAGAAGAACATACTCTTTTCTCTCTAACATACTATCTCGATATTGTTGTCCTTGTTTATTGTCTTCATACTTGTTCTTCATTTATTGCTTATCATTGGCCATAAAGAGCCTTCACTATTTGTTTTATAACCGAGCCCAGGAATCGACCTCAAGGCCCTGTATCGGTCAGTCCGAGGCCCCGATTGGCTAGTTCATCGGTTTGATTATAATTCTATTTCAGCTCGCATTTCGTCTCTAAACTTCATACATATAGCATCATCTGCTTAAAAAACTAGCATAAAAATAGATCACATGTTTTTAGAGTCCCATCAACAAATTTAATTGTTATTACCATTTTCACGGTAAATAGTTTGGCGCCCACCGTGGGGCTAAAAATAATAGTGATTATTTTCTTGCTGGTTTCATCACATAACGCAAGTTATCTTTCACACTTTTTCATGTCCAAGATCTTCGCTTTCAGGATAAAATATCTGATTCAGTAAACAAAAATATTGAGAACCACGGAGAAAATGGTGTGGCTGTTCCAGGTGTTGGTGAGCCGCCACAAAATCTTGAGAACGCACGAGGACCGATTCCGGCAGATGGAATCTCATGCTACGCTCGACACGTCGATATAAGCTCCCTCACTAACAGGAGCATACACCAAGGCGACCAACATGAAGCATAAAAAATCCCGGCTCGGGAAGAACGAAAAGTTAGCCTTCATGTTATTTTTGAAATATTGCAGGCACAACACCTGGCTATTGCTCAGCTGCAAAGTCACTAGAAGACTCCTAGCACGGTATCACTGGGGACAACTCCCCCAGCCGAACAGGTACTGGAGAGGTCAAGCAATAATGGGTCGATAGCTGATCCCGCCATCATAAAAATGCTCGAGGACCTCACTAGAAGGATCAAATCGGGAGAGAAAATGATAGCAGCCAACGACAAGAAGGTCGAGACCTACAACTCCAGGGTCGACCAAATCCCTGGCGCACCCCCGGTCCTGAAAGGTGTGGATTCGAAGAAGCTCGTACAAAGGCCGTTCCCTGAGGAAGCCGCTTCGAAACCCATTCTAAAAAAGTTTAGAATGTCAGTTACAACGAGACCTCAGACCCCAATAAGCACGTTACTGCCTACACGTGCGCAGTGAAGGGCAACGACATATAAGACGACGAGATCGAGTCCGTCTTGCTGAAGAAGTTCGGGGAAACACTCTCTAAGGGGGCCATGATGTGGTACCACAACCTAGCTCCCAACTCCATAGACTCATTTGCCATGCTGGCAGACTCCTTCATAGAGGCACATATCGGTGCCATCAAAGTAGCAACGAGGAAATCTGACGTCTTCAAGATCAAACAAAGGGAGAACGAGATGTTGCGAGAATTTGTATCTCGCTTCCAAACGAAACGAATGGAACTACCTCTGGTCTCCGACGACTGGGTAGTTCAGGCCTTCACTGAGGGCCTGAATGAGCGGAGCTCGGTGGCTACAAGGCAGCTAAAAGAGAATCTGATCGAATATCTCGCCGTGACCTAGTCGGACGTCCACAACCGATACCAGTGAAAGATTAGGGTCGAGGATGATCAATTGGGAACCCCCTCGGGCTCAGTGTACCCAAATAGGTTCTTAGCAAATGAGCCAAATCCAAACAAAGAAAGGTATCAGCCATACACCGAAGACAGGAGAAATGCCCCAAGGCGCAACCCACCTCGTAACGATCGGTTGGTCAACCGAGGACAGATCCTCGGGGACTCATTAACAGAACCGAATTCGATGGAAACACGGGGCCAACATGGGCACCGCGCTTATCATAATACAACTTCAATGTCGATGTGTCAGATATCGTGTTTGCCATCAGCAAAATCAGAGACACCAAATGTCCCAGGCCTGTACAGTCGGATCCTTCACAAAGGAACTATAACTTAGTATGCGAGTTCCACAACACGCACGGACACAGGACCGAAGATTGCCACCAGCTCCGAGAGGAAGTAGCCAGGCTACTCAATAAAGGTCACCTCCGAGAATTCTTAAGCGACAGGGCGAAAAATCAGTTTCGGGAAAGAAAGGCGGCCAAAAAGAACGAAGCAAGCGAACCACAACATGTTATCCACATGATCTTGGGAGGCGTCGACGATCCCCAGGAGCCCGTGATGAGAAAGACAAAAATATCCATCACTAGAGAAAAGCGAACTCGGGGGTACATACCCGAGGATGCCCTCACGTTCAGCGAAGAGGACTACGAGAGCTTGTCTCAACCTCATAATGACGCACTGGTAACCTCTTTCTTTGTGAATACATTTCAACGTGTACTCGTGGATCCAGGTAGCTCGGCCAACATTATCAGGTCGAGAGTAATAGAGCAGCTCGGACTGCTAGACCAAATTGTGCCCGCCACTCGAGTCCTCAATGGATTCAACATGTCAAGTGAAAACAACAAAAAGAGAAATCATCCTCCCAGTCAGCATGGCCGGCACGACCCAAATTGTCAAATTCCATGTCATCGAAGGAGACATGAGGTACAACGCCTTGTTCGAACGGTCGTGGATACACTGCATGAGAGCAGTGCCATCCACCCTCTACCAAATGATGAAATTCCCAATAAAAGACAGGATTAAAACCGTCAACGAGGAACAGCACGCGGCAAGAGAAATGTTCGCAGTGCACGACGTGGCACCGACACCAATATCTCCACTCTCGAAAGAACCAAAGAGCAAGCAAACTACATCATCGGCTAAGCCCGATTAAACATAGCAAAGGACCGTATCGCGTCCTCATTACGAGACCTCGGAACATTGCCGTCGCATCCCACGCTAAGGTATAACCATCTCCCTTTTTGATTTATATTTCATAACTAACCCTCATGCAGGCACCCGATCGAAAGAACCAGAGCTCTTCCCAACCCAAAGGCCTTAGGTTTTGAAAGAATGTGTTTTACTCTTTTCTTTCGGCCGGGTTTCATCCCAAGAAGGGTTTTACCGTCAAGGTTTTTAACGAGGCAACATCTATATGCTACCTAAGGAAGATCTAAATAAATGTACGAGGCTTCTTTTGCAATCAACCTCGAACACTGGAGGGCATCCCCCAGAGGATCATCCCCTCGAAAAAGCCAAAGAATGCCAAATAGGGCCTCAATAGGAAAATGATGTACCGGGCCAAACGGTCGAATGAGCCGTGTCCGTATAGCCGGGCCCCCGATGGTGGAGACACATGTACTTGTATCAAGTAATCGAAGAATACCTTTATCGAAGAATCTCATACTCCAAAAGGAAACTCTAGATTTTCGCAAGAATAATTCCTCCATTAAAACGTCCCGAGCACTCGGGGACCGGCGTCGACAATTCAGCACCTAAGTGACTTCCGGGTCAGGACTCTAGACTCATAAGCCCTCAGCAAGGCAACATGAAAATCACGAAACATCTCCAAGGCCGAAAGTGCCCCAAATACTCGGGGACTAGCGTCAAAATCTCAAAAAAGCACGACCTCAAGGTCGGGATCTCCAAAATTTTAAGTCCTCAACGAGGCAATACAAAATCTACAAGTGATGGCTTCCGAGCCGAAGTCCTCGATGACTCGGGGACTGTCGCCAATCGCCATTCATTAATAAACCCGAGGCCATAATACCCCGAGTGGGCAGACTCGATGTCGTAAGACCTACATAAGGAAACTACAATATCTGTAACACCTAAAGCAAGGCATGAATCACACTTGTACCGAGTATCAACAAAACTGTAAGACCTCAAGCAAGGAATGAATCATACTTGTACCAAGTATCAACAAAACTGTAAGACCTCAAAGGCATGAAAATTTTGTAAGACCTTATTACAGGCATAAATTCGATCCCGAAGTTTAGGTTATATATCGAACTTGTAAGATCCCTAAAAAGGCATCCCCTCGATATAGACACCTAAACTACTACACTCGGGACAAAAAATGGCTCCGGCCAAACACAAATGACTACGGTCATACGGCTGTACCAGCCAAACTAACGCGGCTCGGGGACGCCCGATCGTTGCTGCAAAATCAAAGGCCATTACTTAGAATCTACTTCAAAAAAAACCGGTTAAACAGGCAACCCTCCACATAGGCAAAAAGAGCTTCGACCATGTCAGCTCCAAATCACAGGTTTCGAGCTACTCAGCCTCCGAGCCAAACTTCCCGAGGTGCTCGAACATTGTCGCAAACGACTTGAAATCGAGGTTCTTCCCAAACCGATGACGGATCAGGCAAAATCATTTCAAAATTCCTTAATGAGAGGAAAATAAAGCCAATAAAAGGTCGCTTCGACCCAAAGCGTAAGAGCCACTGTCGCCAGCCTACATTAAAAGGTCACTTCGACCCAAAGCGTAAGAGCCGTTATCGCCAGCCTACATTAAAAGATCGCTTCGACCCAAAGCATAAGAGCCACTGTCGCCAGCTCACACAAACATGAATACTTGAGGGTCAAATGAGCTCGAGTCGTAACCCGATTCGGAGATAGAACCCAAAATAGTTAACTACATATGCCTCAGGGCAAAGCATAAGAGCCATTGTTGCCAGCCTAATGAGACTTAGGGCCACACACATAGAAGATCGCTTCGATCAAAGGTGTAAGAGCCATTGTCGCCATCCCATGCAAAAATAAAAGCTTGAGGGACAAACGAGCTCGAGTCGAAACCCGACTCGGAGACTAAACCCAAAATAGTTGAGCAAAAGCATAAGACCTCAAACGCTAGCTTATAGTAAAGGTCGCATCGACTGAGCGCATAAGAGCCCCCGACCCAGCCTAATGAGCCCCACGGCCATATCATGAATATAAGGATTCTCACCGACTCTGAGACCAGTTCACCTGGCCAAATGCGAGACAGAATAAGTAAAGCCATAAGGTTTTCTTTTATACACATATGCGCAAAAGCACATTCTCTATCTACAAACATGCTCTGGAAATGCTACGTACAAATGGCAAATCTACGTCCTACCCCTTGGAGCTACGGCCTACCGGCCTCATCCTCACTCTCCTCGATGTCGGACAGAAGTAACCGAGCATCACGCTCGTCCGCCCTCGCTCGCGCCAACTCTCTCAAGAGGACAATACCTCTGGCGCGGGTCTCCTCGAGGATCTTTCTTCGAGACTTGCAACGAGCATATTCTTTGATCCTCTCTTCACGATCGACGAACCTCTTCAACTCGACTTGAGCATTGGTAGCGTCCTTCAAATAAATCGCCATCTCCTGATCAGCCTTAGTTCGGCTTAGTACTGCTCAGATCCAGGCATCAACGATCTCAGCCCTGACCTTGGAAAGCTCGGATTCGAGCTTCGTGATTATATCTGCTTGAACTAAAGCATTATCACGAGCTAAGCGGAGTTGAACCTCAAAGGCAGGAACTTTAGACAAGGCATCCTTCTCCTCTGAAGCCCGAACCTTCGCCCAAACTCTTAGCTCATCACAGTCATTCTTGATTTGGTCGGCTTCATCCCGAAGACGTTCCAAGGCCTCCGTCTTTTTCTGCAACTGGAATAGATGAAGTGTTAGCCTCAGAAGCTAAAAGGCGGAACACATACGCACCCGGAACGGAAAATTACCTTCTCCATCAAGTAGCTCTCGTAATTCAAGGTCTGGCACGCCTCATATCGCAAGTGTGCCAGCTCAACTTCCTTTTCCTCGCAAAGAAGCCTAAGAGATCTATCCTCATCTAGAGCTTTCCGAAACCTAGCTCTATGATGGAGCAGTTCTAACCTAAGCCTGTTTAAAGCCTGCAGAAGAAAACTCGATAAGGAAAGCAAGACGCTGATTCAAAAGGCCTATATCGAAACTCACCCGCAAAGTGAAGTCGGCGGACTTCCTCGAAGACCCAGGGAAAATCTATTAATCTAGTCCCCTCAGCCCTAGTAGAAGCGACTCTGGCCACCTTTCGCCTTACTCTAAATGCCATCGCCCCGCGAATGCATGTCCTGCTTATTATCGCGCCCCCTTTTTCCTTTTCCTAGCGGAGGGAATCGGGTTTATGACATTTAGTGTATGGGACAACTCTTTCCTTTTGGGAAGGGGGTTTGTATTTGTTTAAGAGTCGCCACCTAACGATTTAAGGTATGTTAGCCCACCTATAAGGTTCATTTGGTAACCAGAGATAGGGTAAGGGCTTGAAGTTATCCTTAGGGGAAGGTGTTAGGCACCCCTCAGGATCTACTAGTCCGGTTCCCGGCCAGCCAGTTTTTTGTTAATTTGTACAGTTAGCAAGTATGGCTCAAATAGTAGGGGATTTAGTTTAAACACATAAGTGTAAGAAAACAACTAATGGAAAAAAAGCTAGGTTTTTGAAAAGGATTATAAGTTAAGCATATTTGCGAATGTAAAGGGGTGTCCCACGTTTGTTTATAATATGGATCACATCAGTACAATGCCCGGAAATCACTCCTTAAAAAGGGGCTACGCGTGGCATTAACGCACCTGTCATCATATCCGTATCTACCCCTTCCTGCCCCGTGAAGGTAAGTAAAGCGAGGATTGGTCTCGTCCCTTATTGCATGTTGTTACCCGTCCCTTCCTATCAGTCCCGGAGGAATTTAGGACTCCTATCCTATAAGAAGGAGGTTCTAGGCAGACCCTCAGGTTTAATAGTTAAATACTAAGGCTACATAAAAAACAAGTAGGACTGCAATTAAAGGGGAAAACACAGAAGCATGTAGAAGGCTCAGGTATACCTGCACAAATAATGCACATAGATAGCATGACTCATGCACAACTAAGGTCCACATTCAGATCTTAACAAAGTTTTAAGTGATAACAGTGAATCAGATTTACCACATAACTCAGACAAGAAGTCTGAATAAGGTTTGCCTACTGATTTTGATAGTTGATAATTAAACACTGATCGCAAAGAGGGTTCTAGTTTTATTTAACATTAATTACCTAAGGCTTGCCCAGGCGTAAAATAGCATTCAGCGGTTATTCAGAATTATTAAAAGACAATTTGGAAATTATTTTTCCCTAAGAGCATGTTGTTCTAGTTGATACGAATGCAGAGATTGTTACCAGTTGTTTAAAGAAGGATGATCGAGTGTGCAGCTGCTTTTACCTCTTTTATAACCAGCAAATTACACTAAGTGTGAATGCGAGTACGAATAAGATCCTAAACATGGTGTCTAAGATGCATGTATAAAATACATGATGCAGAATTCCTAGAGCATGATGCATATGGAAGGAATGTAGAATTTCCTAAGAGCAGGATTTCTAAATACACATGGCAGCATAGAACATAATAGTAAAGTGCTAATTATTAGCAGATTTTCACACATGATTTGATAAGAGTGCACATGGTGAAACAATAAACATGAGACCTAAAGGCATGATTTCTAGTGCATGTATGAACCCAAAGCAGAGTTTCTATTGCGCAATTAGGAACATAAACCTAATAACATGTTTTCTACCCTTAACAACTATAGCATGCATATTCACCCCACCCCTTTTCACTAGCCAACCCCAATATTTGTTTACAACAAGTTATTACGGACCAACATTGAAATGAATTACATAAATAGCAATGAAAATAAAAAGTTACACAATAGGAACCCTGATTAGGACTTCCTCCCTGAGTTATGTAATCAGTCATCTCAAGTACCAAGATTTGCTCCATAGTCTTTCTTATATCCGGGTGTTTCAGAGTTCCCTTAGCATCTCAAGGGATCCCGGGCAGTGCTCACACCCAGATTTCATAGCCAAGATAGAGTAACTGCAGTGTGGAAAGGCCAGCTTTCATGTGTCCAAGTTCAGAGGGAGCTCAAGGGTCCCAAGATAAGGCTCACACAAAAGGGGCAGAACCTAGTGGTCTAAGAGTATATGTGAGAGTGCTTGACACAGATTTAAAAGAGTTGAGTTGGAAATAGTTTTAAAAGGGGAAGGGGATGGGAGCATCAACAACTTGGAACAAGAACACACACAGAACCAGTTTAAAGAATAGTACAGTTTCAGAAGTTACAAGCAGGGAAGTAGGGGTTGGGGACATAGAGGGTCCAAATCCGAAACACATAAACATGGCTAAGAAGAAGTGCATATAGACCAGCAAGTGCAAAGAGCAAGTAGGGACTAATTGATCTCCATAACACATACCATTATTTCAAGGAGTTAACAAGGGAATCATGCTTGAAATTAGAATATTAACAAGACATAGGGACAGGTCATGGGAATAGTCATGTAGGGGTCTATTATGCATAATTAGTCATGACTTGGTGTCAACCAAGTACATTAGGAGACATACTAGTTGAGGGACATAAACAGGCACTCAAGTAGACATGGTGATCACATTTGAACAAGAGAGGGAAGAACTTAAGCATGATGAGTAAAGCAGTAGACAAGAAGTGCAATTAACCAACATAAGTCATTACGTTAGTGCAAAAAGAGATAGGGATTGACAAATAATGGGGCACATAGAGTTGAGTTTCGGAAATAAACAAGGAACATACCAGTTAAAGAAGTAAAGTGCAGAAAAAGTAAAGCAAGTAGAGTTCTACAGTCTAGCCTTGGCTTTCATCCGGCTAGGCAAGCAATAGCAGAAGTAGTAGAAAAAAGAAGAGAGAGTTTTTGAGTGTGTATGTGTGTGTTATGAACTTATTGTTCATGTTGTTAATGAAAGGACATAGGGTATTTATAGCTTCAAAAATAGGTCAAAAATAAGGTAACAAGTACTGACTTAGCATAATTATAGAAATAATACGAATGAGAATCAATTAAAGACCTGTACTTCCTTCAATTAGGGAGCCATGGTTGAAACGGGTACAAGTTGTATCAAATAAGGAAAAGAATTGCTTGTAAGACTGCTTTTACCATAATAGGAATAGCAAAAGCATGTAACATGTAACAAGGACTAAGTACAGAATAGTTTAAACATAAGGAAAGTGCACGTTAATTAACAACATATTTGTGCATATAAACAAGGTAGAGTACAATTTGATTCTAAAAAATTAGTTCAGAGAATCACGAATGAGATTGAAAATCATAGCGAATCAGCACTAACTAAGGAAAGTATCACAAAAGTAACGAAGCAATTTCGAAAAATCAGTACAGAGTTACAAGGAAAATACCCAAAATCAACGATGTAGGTTTAAGGACATTACATAGAATCAACATAAATTACGTGAATGATCAATAAAACAAATAGTCATACCTATTACATGATAATTAGCACGGGTTTGGACAAAATAAAAGAAACCTTAAGAACAAATTAGAACAGGAAGCACAAGAGCATATAGAACACATATAAAGCCTAGAATGTTCCTGATAGTCATGCAAACACATCGCAAACAAATTCAAACTTCGAATCGAACCAGAAGCATTAGGGTTTCTTGACAAAAATGAGCAAAAAGGAAAGACTCGGGTAATGGTTAAAAATGCTAAAAATCAAAGTAATTACTAAAATCAGAAAGAAATAGTTTTTGTAAAAAGGGTTCTGAAACCCTAGTCTAGGAGAGAAGAAATCGTTTGAAATCGGAGAAACATTTTGACAAAAACAGGTGAAAACCTTAAGAAACCCATAGATCCATCACAAGTCTAAAAGGATCGGAGGATTGATAGCTAGGTTAATTTCAAAAAAATAGTAGAGAGGAAGAAAAATCGGTTAAAAACTCATGGATACACCTAGATCTAAGACAGATCTAAAGGAAAGTGGAAAATCTCAAGAGTGAGGGTTTCAGAGAATCCAAAGAAGATGAGAAAACATTAGATCGTTACCGGTCTTAGCGGGAAAAGCCATGGATCTGACTCGAACAACCATGGATGGAAGTTGAGCAAGATCTGGACTAGATCTCTTCGAGATCTTTCCACGAAATCACAAAAACGGGCAAACCAGGAGACGTAGGAGCTAGGTATACGAGCCCGTTTGGCTTAGCTGATTTAGAATAGCTGATAAGCATTAGGTGCTGATAAGCACTTTAAAGTGCTGAAACTTATTTAAAAAATAAGCAGTTACGTGTTTGGATAAAAGTGCTGAAATTAATAATATGCAGCTGAAGAACCGGGTCTACGAAGAGTTTTGTTTTAAAAAGAAGTATTTTAGGGATAGAATAGTAAATATTTTGGTCAAACTTAAAGTGCTTATAAGCTGAAATTTGATAAGTTGGGGAAGACAAACTTATGGATTTTGGCTTATAACTTATAAGCACTTTTAATTTTACCAAACGCGTAGATAAGCCAAAAAGTGCTTATAAGCCAGTTTGACCAGCTTATAAGCTTAGCCAAACACCCTCTACGTCTCAAACAGCCATGGGAATCCATGGATTGAGTGAGGATCGAAAAGGATTAAGGCTGGTTTGGGTGGCGGCGGCTAGGGTTAGATATAGGTCTTAGAGAGAATTGGAGAGGAAAGGGGATTCTAGGACGACTGTTTGGTAAGAAATTAATTAGGTTAGGGGGTCGTTCAGGTTAAAAAAGGTAAGAGGGAATAGGGGCCGTTGATCTTAGAGATCAACGGCCGGGATGAGAAGGGTAGGTAGGGATCCGGGTTTGGGTATGGGTTAAAAGGGTGTTGGTCGGGTTTCAATTGAAATTGGGCTGGGAAATTGGGGATTGATTTGGGCTACAATTGAAAGCCAATCTGGCTATATTTTAAATAGCCAGTTTTCCCTTTTTTAATTTATAAACAATAGTAAATAGTTTCTGAAAAATAATTTAAAGTACTAAAAATAATTTAGAATACATAATTAACAATTTAAAAATACAGGATCCAATTTTATGCGTATAAAACATAATTAAATATAAAAAGGCTATTATTGTAATTATGTGCAATTAAGCTTAAAAAAATACTAAATAAAATTGTAAGAATTACTTTAGCCATATATTGGCATAAGTATAGAAAAACAATAGGTGAATTATCAAAATAATAATTTTGGAAATAATCATTGGGGATTTTATTGATAAAGTGGGAGAAAAATAAATTAATTTAAACCCTTAAAATTATGGGAAAAATAATAAAAACCTTGGGCATGCTTATATATGCATATATATGCTATTTTGAAGGTATTTTGCATATTTAAAATATATAGGAAAAAATTGGGTATCAACAACTGCCCCTCTTTACCCGGAAAGGATGAAAGAGTTTCCGGGTTAAGAAATGATGGCCAATTTTGACTGAGCAGAATGATTTCGGAAGATTTAGGCCGCACCTGACTTTTGAGCTGCCTACATATCCGTGGTTTAACAGGAATCGGGCCATATGTAGTTCAGGATTCACCGGCGGAGTATACCAATGTGGCGATTTCAAGAACGGACGAAACATCTAGGGTTCTGTGACTGGACGGTTTACGCGAATGGTTAGGTTTGATATGACTTGAGGGAACCGGAGCGGGATCACTCCTGTTGGGATAGCCGTTGTCTGGCGGTTTATCTGCAAATAAGCAATACAAGCATATATTGTGCGTAACTTTAAACATGATGCGAATTCCTGTTGGACGATGAATATTGTCTTTGGACGATGAGGATGATGTCCTTAGACCATGATGTCCTGGGCCATGGGTTGTATGATAAAGGATTCGCAGGCCATGAAATGATGTTCTCGGGCTATGAGGATGGTGCCTCCGAACCATGACGCCTTTAAATAATGATATGCAAAAGACTGAAAGAGATCCTCAGGCCATGACATGGTGTTCTCGGGCTATGAAAATGGTGCCTCCGAACGATGACGCCTTTGGATGAGTTGGCGATATTTCAGCACATGAAGGATGCAGTATGTGGCGATCTTTCAGCCTATGATATGCAGTATGGGGCGATCTTTCAGCCATGCAGATGTAGTATGTGGCGATCTTTCAGCCATGCAGATGCGGTATGTGGCGATCTTTCAGCCATGCAGGTGTAGTATGTGGCGATCTTTTAGCCATGCAGATGCAGTATGTGGCGATCTTTCAGCCATACAGGTGTAGTATGTGGCGATCATCCAGCCATGCAGATGCAGTAGGTGGCGATCTTTCAGCCAGGTAATGTAGTATGTGGTGATCTTTCACCCTATGAAATGTAGTATGTGACGATCTTTCAGCCATGCAGATGCAGTATGTGGCGATCTTTCAGCCATGCAGATGCGGTATGTGGCGATCTTTCAGCCATGCAGATGCGGTATGTGGCGATCTTTCAGCCATGCAGGTGTAGTATGTGGCGATCATTCAGCCATGCAGATGCGGTATGTGGCGATCTTTCAGCCATGCAGGTGTAGTATCTGGCGATCTTTCAGCCATGCAGATGCAGTATGTGGCGATCTTTCAGCCATGCAGATGTAATATGTGGCGATCTTTCAGCCATGCAGATATAATATGTGGCGATCTTTCAGCCATGCAGATGTAATATGTGGCAATCTTTCAGCCATGCAAATGTAATATGTGGCGCTTTCAGCCATGCAGATGCAGATAGAGACAACAGTTAGTCTCGGTAGGCAGAATGGTAGCCTTATGCAAATCGGAAGGCAGAATAGTAGCCTTATGCAATGCAGATGCAGAAGGAGACATCGTTTTGTCTCGGAAGGCAAAATGGTAGCCTTTTGCAAATTGGAAGGCAGAATAGTAGCCTTATGCAATGCAAATGCAGATGGAGACAGCGTTTAGTCTCGGAAGGCTGATGGTAGCCTTATGCAAATTGGAAGGCAGAATGGTAGCCTTATACAAATTGGAAGGCAGAATCTTAGCCTTATGCAAGAAATAAAATAGCAAATGACAGTAGAGTTTTCTTAGCTGATAACAGATTGCGGCGTTGTGATTAATGGGAGCATCGTGACATACAAAACATTACGGGTGCGCGCTGATAGCAAATGTTGGCAAGTGCAATGGTTCAGAGAGTCGTATTATTGAACAATGTTTGTTCCATGGGCATATAGTGTGTTCAACGATTTCGTAATACTAGTGCCTGCATCCAAAGAAAAATCGTGAGTTTTGTAAGGGGGAAGGTTAGTTCGTACCCCACTGGCTTTGCTTGACGCATTCGGCTTTGATGTGGTGATATCGTCTGTATCATTGGGGTAGCGTTGCTAAATAAAGCAGTTTCAATAATAATCATGCATGATTTCGTAAGAATATGGCATAAATTAAAAAAAAAACCTTCAGATGAACCGACAACTATGACGTAGTTCAGGACATTGCAACTTCTGCTGCCACGGAATTTTGATGGTCCTCCTCAAAATTCTGCCTCAATTTGATGGGTTGATGCTTCTGACTGTTGCTCGTGTGGAGATCGGCTGAAATTACTTCGAAATTTTGAGGGTCCTCCTCAAAATTCTGCCCCAGTTTCCAATTGCGGGGGGAAATGAAATTTTTATTAAATTGATGACCGAACCCATAGGGCTGCCTACGTCTCTCCTCCTAAACTTGAATCTCCTCCTAAACTTGAATCAGGTCAGGCGTAGTTCAATTTACATCATATAAGGAAGCATAAAGTTTACACATAGTAACGCTTGACTTCATCTGAATTGATCGGCTTTGGCCAGACTTCTCCGTCCATTTCTGCGAGTATGAGGGCTCCTCCTGTCAAAACCAGGTGAACCATGTATGGGCCGTGCTAGTTGGGAGAGAACTTCCCTTTGGCTTCATCTTGATGCGGGGAAATTTCTTTAGCACCAGCTGCCCCGGTGTGAACTATCTTGGCTTGACTCTTTTGTTAAAGGCTCCGGACATTCTGTTTTGATAGAGTTGACCATGGCAAACTGCGTTCATTCTCTTTCCGTCTATAAGGGTTAGTTGCTCATAACGACTATTTCCCCACTCTGCGTCGTCGAGCTCAGCTTCTTGTATGATACTTAGGGTAGGAATTTCCACCTCAGCGGGAATGACAGCCTCTGTACCGTAAACCAGCATGTAAGGGGTTGCCCCGATTGATGTGCGGACTGTGTTGCGATATCCCAGTAGAGCAAATGATAACTTATCGTGCCACTGTTTATGCTTCTCTATCATTTTCCTAAATATCTTCTTCATATTCTTGTTGGCGGATTCTACAGCTCCATTCATCTGAGGCCTGTAGGCTGTGGAATTCTTGTGTTTGATCTTGAAAGTTTCGCACATAGCTTTTATCAAGTCGCTATTGAGATTGGAGCCATAATCAATAATGGTTGACTCTGGTATTCCGAATCGACAAACGATGCGGTTGCGGACAAAGTCTACCACTACTTTCTTACTCACTGCTTTGTAAGATGCTGCTTCGACCCATTTGGTAAACGTACAGGGTGAACTTCTTTCTGAGATAATAAATGGCTTGTTCCTTTCTCCCTGTTTCGTTATGTTGCCCCAGAACGCAGCCGAAAGCTCCATCTTACACTGCAAGGTAGAGTAATAAGGGTCTACTTGGCTCGGGCGGGACTAAGACTGGTGGTGTTGACAGGTACTCCTCGATTTTGTTGAAGGCCTTTTGGCAGTCATCGGTCCATTTGGTAGCGGCGTCCTTCTTTAACATCTTAAAGATTGGCTCACAGATAACCGTAGAATGTGCTATAAATCGGCTGATGTAGTTAAGCCTTCCCAAGAAACTCATCACATCCTTTTTGTTCTTTGGCGGTAGTAGTTCTTGAATGGCATTGACTTTTGATGGATCCAGTTCTATTCCTCGGCGGCTCACAATAAACCCAAGCAATTTCCCAGCAGGAACCCCAAATGCACACTTTGCGGTGTTTAGTTTCAGGTTGTATCTCCGCAGTCTATTGAAGAACTTCCTCAGATCTTCTATGTGGTCAGTGGCCTTCTTGGATTTGATAATAACATCATCCACGTATACCTCTATCTCCTTGTGTATTATATCATTAGATATGGTAGTCATGGCCCTCATGTAGGTGGCCCCTGCATTCTTCAGGCCGAATGGCATCATCTTGTAACATTACATTCCCCGCGGCGTAATAAAAGCCATTTTCTCAGCATCTTCCTCATCCATCTAGATCTGATGATAACTAGCAAAGCAATCTACGAATGACTGTAGCTCATGCTTGGCGCAATTGTCAATCAGGATATGTATATTTGGCAAAGGGAAATCGTCTTTTGGACTGGCCCGGTTGAGATCCCGGTAGTCAACACAGACTCTGACCTTCCCGTCCTTCTTTAGCACTGGCACAATGTTGGCTAACCATGTTGGGTACTCAACCACCCTAAAACCCTTGGCTTTGATCTGCTTGGTGACTTCTACCTTGATTTTCAAACTCATATCAGGCTTGAAATTTCGGATCTTTTGCTTTATCGGTGGACACATTGGATCGGTTGGCAGTTTGTGGGCCACAATAGACATACTCAGACCAGTCATGTCATCATATGACCAGGTGAGTATGTCCTCATACTCCTTTAGGAATTCTGTGTATTCTTTCTTCTCTGATTGCGAAAGGTGAATGTTGATTCGTGTTTCCTTGACGTTTTCTGCATCTCCCAGGTTGACAATTTCGGTCTCGTCCAGGTTGCACTTAGGTCTGTTCTCAAAATTCTCCACTTCTTTGACAATCTCGTCAGGTATGTCATATTCCTCTGAATCAATGTCTGTTCGTTGCGTTGTCTCATCGCATGTCATAGTCATTGGTTCATCAAGACAAGTAATAGTAATGTTGTATTGGTAAATTAAGGAGGAAAACTATAGCAATAAATATTAATTCATAAGAAAAATCAAACATGCTTTTGATAGATTGAATAATTATTTTGAACATTGAAGATCTTATTGCGGAAATTGAAAAATGCAAAAATAAAATCATTTAGTAAATAAAACAGTGAATAGTGCTTGTTTTAGCCTTGCTACCCCGAGGCTTGTCGGGCTCTGATGGTGACCAGTTATTGAAATCTTCCCAGGTGTATTCATATCCCAAACCGAATGTAGTGCCATGTTTCTTGAGTTTTATGGGTTTAGAGATCCCTTGGAGGTTTTTGCCGAGCCCTTTGTCTGGTTCGTACCCACTCCAACTCAGTATACTCTCGATTTTGTTATCCCACCATTTGTCTTTGTCGACTGCATTGACCCGCTCGATTTGGTGGTAAGTTTCTCCACCCAGCTTCCTTCTTCCCCCGATCGCCGGAATGGTCTGGCGACTATATATGGGGTTGTTACCGTCGGCGTAAATGATCACTTTCTGGTGATTCCATTCGAATTTTACTGCTTGATGCAACGTTGATGCTACGGCCCCAGCGGCATGAATCCATGGTCGTCCCAGCAGCAAGTTGTAAAACACTGGTACATCTATCACTTGGAAATCGACCTCGAACCAGGTTGGTCCCATCTGCAGGCATAGACTAATCTCACCAATGGTGGATCTCTGAGAACCATCGAAGGCTTTCACATTGATTGCTCCATCTTTTGTCTCATGCAGCCCTTTGCCCAACTTCTTGAGTGTTACCAGCGGACAAATGTTAAGACTAGAACCTCCATCGATCAGATTCAGGCGATGAAATAATCTTCGCATTGCGGTAATGTGCAGTCCTTTGTTGTGACCTAGCCCTTCAGGCGGCAGCTCGTCCTCATAAAAGGTGATCTTATGGCTTTCCAGCACTTGTCCCACCATATTAGCCATTTCTCCGCCAGTGATGTTATTTGGTACGTACGCTTCACTCAGCACCTTCAACAGAGCATTCTTGTGTGTCTTGGAATTTTGCAACAAAGAGAGGATGGATATTTGTGCTGACGTCTTGTTTAACTAGTCGATGACCAAATATTCCTTGGCCTTTATTTTCCTCCAAAGGTCGTCCGGACCTGGCTCAATGAGGGGTGGCCGATTGGAGGCCTGCTTGCTTGATTCAGCCAGATGTTCAGGGGTATAAATTCTACCAATTCTTGTCATACCCTGTGCTACGACAGTTTCTTCAATCCTGATCTTGCCTTTCCTCCTTGCCTCGGCTGTATAATCCCAGGGTACAGCATTTGTATAAAATGATGGCGTGGTAGACATCGCCATTGGGATCAGTGCAGCTATTCTCACTTCGAATGGAATATGTGCCTTGGGTGGCAAGACTGCAACCTCAAATGGTGCGGGGTATTTGCAGAGACATGAATTCAACATCAATTGGTATAGGTGTTTTTGCGGGTGGCACTACTTTAAACTCAATAGGTATAGACATATTCACCTCAGCGTCTTCAGACGGTTGGATCTGGACTACGATTGGATTGAGAGTAATTGTTGGTTTCTTTGGGTCATCACCTTCTGCGATTAACCGATGGATCCCTCAGGGTCCCAGTCATCTTCTACTTCAATCATATGGATACCTCCACCCTTATGGTCTGGCAGACGATTGTTGCGGACGTTTGGAGCGATTTCCTTTGCCACAATGATCTTGTTATCAATCAAAGACTGTATCTTGTCTTTTAAGGAGCGGCATTCATCGATAGTGTAACCTTTCATTCCGGAGTGGTATGCACAGGACTTGTTTGGGTTAACCCACTGAGAAGGATTCTCAGGGGTTGTAACTAGGATGGGAGTGGCATAACCAGCAGCTTTGAGCCTCTCGTACAATTAGTCGATGGATTCACCGATGGCTGTATATTGTTTTGGAGGTCTGCGATCAAAATTAGGTTGGGGTCTGGGGAAGTTTTGGCGTGCAGGGGGTGATTGATAATGGGATGGTTGAGCATTGTAAGTTTGGTAGACATGAGTGGGTTGTGAGTATTTGGGTGAGGTAGGTTGATATGTAGGAGGTGGAGATGACTGATAAGTTGTTGGTGGAGCTCGGTATGGGGGTGCTTGGTAATTTAGGGTTGGTTGGTATGTGAGTGGAGGTGTTGGGTAAGCTTGGTATTTGAGGGGAGACTTGGTCCTTTGTGCAACCATCACGGCCCCTACGTCCCTTTTCTTGGACATACCACCGGACTACAAAGCCTTATTTGTAGCTTGCAAGGCCTCGAAGTTTTTAACCATACCGCTTTTAATACCTTCTTCAATTTTTTCGCCCAATTTGATAATGTCGGAGAACTTGTGGTTCTCAATCATCATTAGCCGTTCATAGTACTGCGGGTCCTGAGCTCGTACAAAGAACTTGTTCATTTGCTCCTTTTCTAAAGCGGGTCTGACCTTAGCAGCTTTGGACCTCCAGCGAGTAGCATACTCGCGAAATGTCTCCGTGGGCTTCTTCTTTAGATTCTGGATATAGAACACGTCTGGCGCGTTCTCTGTATTAAACCTGAACCTGTCCATAAAGTCAGATGCCATGTCTACCCAGCTCGACCACTTCTTGGGATCTTGGCTGATGTACCAAGATAACGCTTCTCCTTTCAAACTCCTCATGAACAGCTTCATGCAGATCCTCTCATCCTTTCCTACTCTGACCAGCTTGTCACAATATATCCTCAGATGGACCCTTGGATCACCCGTACCATTAAACATTTCGAACTTAGGAGGCTTGTACCCCTCAGGCAGTTTGACGTCAAGCTGTATGCAGAGATCCTCATAGTTCAGCCCCTCGATTCCTTGGCTTCCCTCAACGCCCTGAATCCGGCTGGTTAGTTTCTTAAGTTCCCCGGCCAAGTTCCTAATAAGCAGATCCTTTTCATTAGACTCGGGTATGCATGATATAGGTTAGGTGGAGTGTGGCATGGTCTTCATATAGATAGGATTGTTGTGGTGGCCTGGTGTATACGTGTGGAAATGGTCGTTTGCGGAGTTCTGAGGTTCTGGGATGAGTAGATGAGTGTTGATTGGGGTATGGCAGGTGTTACATTGGTTCTTTTAAGGAGCAGCAGGATGGTTCTATTTTTTTGGGATATTTTGAGGAGGTGTAGGGTTATGTAATCAATCACCTCAAGTACCAAGATTTTCTCCATAGTCTTTCTCATATCCGGGTGTGTCAGAGTTCCCTTAGCATCTCAAGGGATCCCGGGCAGTGCTCACACCCAGATTTCATAGCCAAGACAGAGTAAGTGCAGTGTGGAAAGGCCAGCTTTCATGTGTCCAAGTTCAGAGGGAGCTCAAGGGTCCCAAGATAAGGCTCACACAAAAGGGGCAGAACCTAGTGGTCTAAGAGTATATGTGAGAGTGCTTGACACAGATTTAAAAAAGTTGAGTTGGAGACAATTTTAAAAGGGGAAGGGGATGGGAGCATCAACAACTTGGAACAAGAACACACAGAACCAGTTTAAAGAATAGTACAATTTCGGAAGTTACAAGCAGGGAAGTAGGGGTTGGGGACATAGAGGGTCCAAATCCGAAACACATAAACATGGCTGAGAAGAAGTGCATATAGACCAGCAAGTGCAAACAGCAAGTAGGGACTAATTGATCGCCAGAACACAAACCATTATTTCAAGGAGTTAACAAGGGAATCATGCTTGAAATTAGAATATTAACAAGACATAGGGACAAGTCATGGGAATAGTCATGCAGAGGTCTATTATACATAATTAGTCATGACTTGGTGTCAACCAAGTACATTAGGAAACATACTAGTTGAGGGACATAAACAGGCACTCAAGTAGACATGCTGATCACATTTGAACAAGAGAGGGCAGAACTTAAGCATGCTGAGTAAAGCAGTAGACAAGAAGTGCAATTAAACAACATAAGTCATTACGTTAGTGCAAAAAGAGACAGGGATTGACAAACAATGGGGCATATAGAGTTGACTTTCAGAATTGAACAAGGAACATACCAGTTAAGGAAGTAAAGTGCAGAAAGAGTAAAGCAAGTAGAGTTCCACAGTCTAGCCTTGGCTTTCATCCGGCTAGGCAAGCAATAGCACAAGTAGTAGAAAAAAGAAGAGAGGGTTTTTGAGTGTGTATGTGTGTGTTATGAACTTATTGTTCGTGTTGTTAATGAAAGGACTTAAGGTATTTATAGCTTCAAAAATAGGTCAAAAATAAGGTAACAAGTACTCACTTAGCATTATTATAGAAATAATACGAATGAGAATCAATTAAAGACCTGGACTTCCTTCAATTAGGGAGCCATGGTTCAAACGGGTACAAGTTGTATCAAATAAGGAAAAGAATTGCTAGTAAGACTGATTTTACCATAATAGGAATAGTAAAAGCATGTAACATGTAATAAGGACTAAGTACAGAATAGTTTAAACATAAGGAAAGTGCACGTTAATTAACAACATATTTGTGCATATAAACAAGGTAGAGTACAATTTGATTCTGAAAAATTAGTTCAGAGAATCACGAATGAGATTGAAAATCACAACGAATCAGCACTAACTAAGGAAAGTATCACAAAAGTAAGGAAGCAATTTTGAAAAATCAGTACAGAGTTACAAGGAAAATACCCAAAATCAACGATGTAGGTTTAAGGAGATTACGTAGAATCAACATAAATTACGTGAATGATCAATAAAACAAATAGTCATACCTATTACATGATAAATAGCACGGGTTTGGACAAAATAAATGATACCTTAAGAGCGAATTAGAACAGGAAGCACAAGAGCATATAGAACACATATAAAGCCTAGAATGTTCCTGATAGTCATGCAAACACATCGCCAACAAATTCAAACTTCGAATCGAACCAGAAGCACTAGGGTTTCTTAACAAAAATGAGCAAAAAGGAAAGACTCGGGTAATGTTTAAACATGCTAAAAATCAAAGTAATTACTAAAATCAGAAAGAAATAGTTTTTGTAAAAAGGGTTCTGAAACCCTAGTCTAGGAGAGAAGAAATCGTTTGAAATCGGAGAAACATTTTTACGAAAACAGGTGAAAACCTTAAGAAACCCATAGATCCATCACAAGTCTAAAAGGATCAGAGGATTTATAGCTAGGTTAATTTCAAAAAAATAGTAGAGACGAACAAAAATCGGTTAAAAACTCATGGATACACCTAGTAAGACAGATCTAAAGGAAAGTGGAAAATCTCAAGAGTAGGGTTTCAGAGAATCCAAAGAAGATGAGAAAACATTAGATCATTAGCGGTCTTAGCCGGAAAAGCCATGGATCTGACTCGAACAACCATGGATGGAAGTTGAGCAAGATCTGGACTAGATTTCTTCGAGATCTTTCGACGAAATCACAAAAACGGGCAAACCAGGAGACGTAGGAGATAGGTATACGTCTCAAACAGCCATGGGAATCCATGGATTGAGTGAGGATCGAAAAGGATTAAGGCTGGTTTGGGTGGCGGCGGCTAGGGTTAGATTTAGGTCTCAAAGAGAACTGGAGAGGAAAGGGGATTCTAGGGCGGCGGTTTGGTAAGAAATTAATTAGGTTAGGGGGTCGTTCAGGATAAAAAAGGTAAGAGGGAATAGGGGCCGTTGATATTAGAGATCAATGGCCGGGATGAGAAGGGTAGGTGGGGATCCGAGTTTGGGTATGGGTTAAGAGGGTGTGGGTCGGGTTTCAATTGAAATTGGGCTGGGAAATTGGGGATTGATTTGGGCTACAATTGAAAGCCAATCTGGCTATATATTAAATAGGCAGTTTCCCCCTTTTTAATTTATAAACAATAGTAAATTGTTTTTGAAAAATATTTTAAAGTACTAAAAATGATTTAGAATACATAATTAACAATTTAAAAATACAGGATCCAATTTTATGCGTATAAAACATAATTAAATCTAAAAAGGATATTATTGCAATTATGTGCAATTAAGCTTAAAAAATACTAAAATTGTATAAACTACTTTAGCCATATATTGGCATAAGTATAGAAAAACAATAGGTGAATTATCAAAATAATAATTTTGGAAATAATCATTGGGGATTTTATTGATAAAGAGGGAGAAAAATAAATTAATTTAAACCCTTAAAATTATGGAAAAAATAATAAAAACCTTGGGAATGCTTATATATGCAAATATATGATATTTTGAAGGTATTTTGCATATTTAAAATATATAGGAAAAAATTGGGTATTAACAACTGCCCCTCTTTACCCGGAAAGGATGAAAGAGTTTCCGAGTAAAGAAATGATGGGCAATTTTGACCGAGCAAAACAATTTGGGGAGATTTAGGCCGCACCTGACTTTTGAGCTGCCTACATATCCCTGGCTTTACACGAATCGGGCCGTATGTAGTTCAGGATTCACCGACGGAGTATACCGATGAGGCGATTTCAAGAACGGACGCAACATCTAGGGTTCTGTGAGTGGACGGTTTACGGGAATGGTTAGGTTTGATATAACTTGGGGGAACTGGAGCGGGATCGCTCCTGCTGTGATAGCCGTTGTCTTGCGGTTTATCTGCAAATAAGCAATACAAGCATATATTGTGCGTAAATTTAAACATGATGCGAATTCCTGTTGGACGATGAATGTTGTCTTTGGACGATGAGGATGATGTCCTTAGACCATGATGTCCTGGGCCATGGGTTGTATGATAAAGGATTCACAGGCCATGAAATGATGTTCTCGGGCTATGAGGATGGTGACTCCGAACGATGACGCCTTTGGATGAGTTTGCGATATTTCAGCACATGAAGGATGCAGTATGCGGCGATCTCTTAGCCTATGATATGCAGTATGGGGCTATCTTTTAGCCATGCAGATGTAGTATTCGGCGATCCTTCAGCCACGCAGATGCAGTATGTGGCGATCTTTCAGCCTACGAAATACAGTATATGTCGATCTTTCAGCCATGTAGATGCAGTATGTGGCGATCTTTCAGCCATGCAGATAAGGTATGTGGTGATATTTCAGCCATGCAGATGCGGTATGTGGCGATATTTCAACCATGAAGGTGTAGTATATGGCGATCTTTCAGCCATGCAGATGCAGTAGGTGGCGATCTTTCAGCCAGGTAATGCAGTATGTGGTGATCCTTCAGCCAATTAAATGCAGTATGTGGTGATCTTTTAGCCATGCAGATGCGGTATGTGGCGATCTTTCAGCCATGCAGATGCAGTATGTGGCGATCTTTCAGCCATGCAGATGCGGTATGTGGCGATCTTTCAGCCATGCAGATGTAGTATGTGGCGATCTTTCAGCCATACAGGTGTAGTATGTGGCGATCTTTCGGCCATGCAGATGCAGTAGGTGGCGATATTTCAGCCAGGTAATGCAGTATGTGGTGATCTTTCAGCCTATGAAATGCAGTATGTGGCGATCTTTCAGCCATGCAGATGCAGTATGTGGCGATCTTTCAGCCATGCAGATGCAGTATGTGGCGATCTTTCAGCTATGTAGATGTGGTATGTGGCGATCTTTCAGCCATGCAGATGCGTTATGTGGCGATCTTTCAGCCATGCAGGTGTAGTATGTGGCGATCTTTCAGCCATGCAGATGTAATATGTTGCGATCTTTCAGCCATGCAAATGTAATATGTGGCGATCTTTCAGCGATGCAGATGTAATATGTGGCGATCTTTCAGCCATGCAAATGTAATATGTGGCGATCTTTCAGCCATGCAGATGTAGATGGAGACAACGTTTAGTCTCGGTAGGCAGAATAGTAGCCTTATGCAAATTGGAAGGCAGAACAGTAGCCTTATGCAATGCAGATGCAGATGGAGTCATCGTTTAGTCTCGGAAGGCAAAATGGTAGCCTTACGCAAATTGGAAGGCAGAATTGTAGCCTTATGCAATGCAAATGCACATGGAGACAGCGTTTAGTCTCGGAAGGCAGAATGGTAGCCTTATGAAAATTGGAAGGCAAAATGGTTGCCTTATGCAGATAGGAAGGCAGAATAGTAGCCTTATGCAAGAAATAAAATAGCAAATGACAGTAGAGTTTTCTTAGCTGATAACAGATTGCGGCATTGTGATTACTGGGAGCATCGTGACATACGAAACATTACGGGTGCGCGCTGATAGCAAATGTTGGCAAGTGCAACGGTTCAGAGAGTCGTATTCTTGAACAATGTTTGTTCCATGGGCGTATAGTGTGTTCAACGATTTCGTAATCCTAGTGCCTGCATCCAAAGAAAAATCGTGAGTTTTGTAAGGGGGAAGGTTAGTTCGTATCCCCACTGTCTTTGCTTGACGCATTCGGCTTTGATGTGGTCATATCACCTGTATCATTGGGGTAGCATTGCTAAATAAAGCGGTTTCAATAATAATAATGCATGATTTCGTAAGAATACGACATAAATAAAAAAAACTTTCAGATGAACTGACGACTGTGACGTAGTTCAGGACATTGCAACCTCTCATGCTACGGAATTTTGATGGTCCTCCTCAAAATTCTGCCTCAATTTGATGGGTTGATGCTTCTGACTGTTGCTCGTGCGGAGATCGGCTGAAATTACTTCGAAATTTTGAGGGTCCTCCTCAAAATTCTGCCCTAGTTTCCAATTGCGGGGGGAAATGAAATTTTTATTAAATTGATGACCGAACCCATAGGGCTGCCTACGTATCTCCTCCTAAACTTGAATCAGGTCAGGCGTAGTTCAATTTACATCATATAAGGAAAGCATAAAGTTTACACATAGTAACGCTTGACTGCATCTGAATTGATCGGCTTTGGCCTGACTTCTCCGTCCATTTCTGCGAGTATGAGGGCTCCTCCTGTCAAAACCCGGTGAACCATGTATGGGCTCTGCCAGTTGGGAGAGAACTTCCCTTTGGCTTCATCTGATACAGGAAAATTTCTTTAACACCAGCTGCCCCGGTGTGAACTATCTTGGCTTGACTCTTTTGTTGAAGGCTCTGGACATTCTGTTCTGATAGAGTTGACCATGGCAAACTGCGTTCATTCTCTTTCCGTCTATAAGAGCTAGTTGCTCATAACAACTTTTTCCCCACTGTACGTCGTCGAGCTCAGCTTCTTGTATGATCCTTAGGGAAGGAATTTCCACCTCAGTGGGAATGACAGCCTCTGTACCGTAAACCAGTATGTAAGGGGTTGCCCTGATTGATGTGCGGACTGTGCTGCGATATCCCAGTAGAGCAAATGATAACTTCTCGAGCCACCGTTTATGCTTCTCTATCATTTTCCTCAATATCTTCTTGATATTCTTGTTGGCGGATTCTATAGCTCCATTCATCTGAGGCATGTAGGCTGTGGAATTCTTGTGTTTGATCTTAAAAGTTTCGCACATAGTTTTCATCAAGTCGCTATTGAGATTGGAGCCACTATCAATAATGATTGACTCTGGTATTCCGAATCGACAAACGATGCGGTCGCGGACAAAGTCTACCACGACTTTCTTAGTCACTGCTTTGTAAGATGCTGCTTCGACCCATTTGGTGAACGTACGGGGTGAACTTCATGCTGAGATAATAAATGGCTTGTTCCTTTCTCCCTGTTTCGTCATGTTGCCCCAGAAAGCAGCCGAAAGCTCCATCTTACACTGCAAGGTAGAGTAATAAGGGTCTACTTGGCTCGGGCGGGACTAAGACTAGTGGTGTTGACAGGTACTCCTCGATTTTGTCGAAGGAATTTTGGCAGTCATCAGTCCATTTGGTAGCGGCGTCCTTCTTTAACATCTTAAATATTGGCTAACAGATAACCGTAGAATGTGCTATAAATCGGCTGATGTAGTTAAGCCTTCCCAAGAAACTCATCACATCCTTTTTGTTCTTTGGCGGTAGTAGTTCTTGAATGGCTTTGACTTTTGATGGATCCAGTTCTATTCCTCGGCGGCTCACAATAAACCCAAGCAATTTCCCAGTAGGAACCCTAGATGCACACTTTGCGGGGTTTAGTTTCAGGTTGTATCTCCGCAGTCTATTGAAGAACTTCCTCAGATCTTCTATGTGGTCAGTGGCCTTCTTGGATTTGATAATAACATCATCCACGTATACCTCTATCTCCTTGTGTATCATATCATTAAATATGGTAGTCATGGCCCTCATGTAGGTGGCCCCTACATTCTTCAGGCCGAATGGCCTCATCTTGTAACAGTACATTCCCCGCGGAGTAATAAAAGCCATTTTCTCAGCATCTTCCTCATCCATCTAGATCTGATAATAACTAGCAAAGCAATCTACGAATGACTGTAGCTCATGCTTGGCGCAATTGTCAATCAGGATATGTATATTTGGCAAAGGGAAATCGTCTTTTGGACTGGCCCGGTTGAGATCCCGGTAGTCAACACAGACTCTGACCTTCCCGTCCTTCTTTAGCACTGGCACAATGTTGGCTAACCATGTTGGGTACTCAACCACCCTAAAACCCTTGGCTTTGATCTGCTTGGTGACTTCTACCTTGATTTTCAAACTCATATCAGGCTTGAAATTTCGGATCTTTTGCTTTATCGGTGGACACATTGGATCGGTTGGCAGTTTGTGGGCCACAATAGACATACTCAGACCAGTCATGTCATCATATGACCAGGTGAGTATGTCCTCATACTCCTTTAGGAATTCTGTGTATTCTTTCTTCTCTGATTGCGAAAGGTGAATGTTGATTCGTGTTTCCTTGACGTTTTCTGCATCTCCCAGGTTGACAATTTCGGTCTCGTCCAGGTTGCACTTAGGTCTGTTCTCAAAATTCTCCACTTCTTTGACAATCTCGTCAGGTATGTCATCTCTGGGATTGAGTAGATGAGTGGTTTGATGAGGTATGGCAGGTGTCACATGGGTTCTTTTAAGGAGCAATCAGCGATGGTTCTGTTTTTTGCGGATATTTGAGGAGGTGTTAGGGTTATTGTATCAATCACCTCCAAGTACCAAAGATTTTCTCCATAGTTTTCTCCATATTCCGGGTGTGTCAAGTTCCCTTAGGCATCTCAAGGGATCCGGGCAGTGCTCACACCAGATTTCATAGCATGACAGAGTATCAGTGCAGTGTGACAAAGCCAAGCTTTCATGTGTCCAAGTTCAGAGGGAGCTCAAGGGTCCCAAAGATAAAGGCTCACACAACAAAGAGGGGCAGAACCTAGTGGTCTAAAGAGTATATGTTGAAGAGGTTGCTTGACACAGATTTTAAAAAAGTTGAGTTTGGAGACAATTTTAAAAAAAGAGGGAAGGGGATAAGGGAGCATCAACAACATTGGTAACAGAAACACAGTAACCAGGTTTAAAGGAATAGTACAGTTTCGGAAGTTACAAGCAGGAAGTAGGGGTTGGGGACAAGAGGGTCAACATAATCCGAAACACATAAAATGGCTGAGAAGCAAGTGCATATAGACCAGCAAGTGAAAGAGGTCAAGTAGGGACAATTGATCGTTTGAAATTGGAGAAACATTTTTTGACGGAAAACAGTTGAAAACCTTAAGACACCCAATAGATCCCATCACCAAGTTCTAAAAGGATCTGAGGATTTATAGCTAGGTTTAATTTCAAAAAAAAGTAGATGACGAAGAAAAATCTGGTTTAAAAACTTCATGGATACACTAGATCTAAGACAGATCCTAAAGAATGGAAAATTCTCAGAAGTGAGGGTTTTAGGAATCCAAAAGATGGAGAACATTAGCATCGTTACCATATGCGTTTTTTTAGGCGGAAAAGCCATGGATCTGACTCGAACAAACGGGATGGAAGTTTGAGCAAAGATTGGACTGATCTCTTCGAGATCTTTCACACGAAATTACAAAAAACGGGCAAAACAGGGACGTAGGAGATAGGTTATACGTCTCAAATTAGGCCATGGGAATCGCTTGTGATTGATGTGAGGATTCGAAAAGGATTAAGGTGTTTGGGTGGCCGGCATACTTAGGGTAGATTTAGGTCTCAGAGAATGGAGAGGAAAGGGGTGTCTCTAGGCGCGGTGCGGTTTGCTAAGAATTAATTAGGTTAGGGTGGTCGTATCAGGTTAAAAAAGGTAAGAGGGAATAGGGGCCCGTTGATCTTAGAGATAACGACGGGATAGAAGGGTAGGGTGGGGATCCGGATTGGGTATGGTTTAAAAGGGTGTGGGTTAGGGGTTTTCAATTGAAATTGGGATGGGAAATGGGAATTGGATTGTCGGGCTAACAATTGAAACCCAATCTGGCTATATTTTAAATAGCCAGTTTTTCCCTATTCTTTAATTTATTAAAACAATAGCTAAATTAGATTCTGAAAAATAATTTAAAAGTACTAAAAATTGGATTTAAGTAATACATAATTAACAATTTAAAAATCAGGATCCATTTTAATGGCGTAAAAACATAATTAAAAAATTCTAAAAACTGGTATATTTTGCAATTATGTGCAATTCAGCTTAAAAAAATAGCTAAATGGAAGATTGTAAAATTACTTTAGCCATTATATTGCATAAGTTATATGAAAAAAAACAATAAGGTGAGCATTATCAAAATAATAATTTTGGAATAATCATTGGGGATTTTATGATAAAGAGAGAGACAAAATAAATTAATTTTAAACCTTAACAATTATGGGAAAATAATAAACAACCTTGGGCATGCTTATATATTGCATATAAATGCTATTTTGAAGGTATTTGCATATATAAAATTAATATTGGAAAAATTGGGTATGCAAAACAATGCCCCTCTTTATCACCGGAAAGGATGAAAGGTTTTCGGGTTAAAGAAATGAATAGGGCAATTTTGACCGCAGCAAACACGATTTGGGGAGATTAAGGGCCGCAATCCGGCTTTTTGAGCTGCCTACATATCCTTGGGTTTTACAGAATCGCGCCGTATGTAGTCAGGATTCACGGAGGAGTATATACCGATGAGGCGATTCAAGAACGGACGCAACATCTAGGGTTCTGTGATGGACGGTTTTGCTGGGAAGATGGTTAGGTTTTATATGATTGAGGGAACTGGAGCGGGATAATCTCGCTGTATAGTGTTGGTCTGGGGCTTTATCTGCAAAATAAGCAATACAGCATATATTGTGTAAATTATAACATTGAACTCGTACTTACCTGTTGCAGCGATGAATGTTGTCTTTGGACGAATTGAGGATGATGTCTGGGCCTAATGGGTTGTTATGGTAGAGAGAGTGTTGCAGTCTATTAATGTGCATGTTCCCGGGGCTTTGAGCGACGGTGTCCTCTGAACCTGACGCCTTTTAATACATGATATGCAAAAGATTGAAAGAGATCCTTTACAGGCCATGACTGGTTTGCTCTCAGGCTACTTACACCGCATGGTATGCCTGAGTCGTTGCCGAAACGATGACGCCTTTTGGATGAGTTGGCGATATTTTAGCACATGAAGGATGCAGTATGCGGCGATCTTTTAGCCATGATATAGCAGTATGCGGCTATCTTTTTAGCCATGCAGATGTATATTTGGCAAATCTTTCAGGCCACGCAGATTGCCAGTATGTTGGCGATCTTTCAGCTACGAAATTGCAGTATATGGCGATCTTTCAGCCATTGTAGATGCAGTATGTGGCGATCTTTCTGCCAAATGCAGATGCGGTATGTGGCGATTCTTTCAGCCATGTAAGATTGTGGTTTTGTGGCGCATATTTCAAACCATGCAGGTGTAGTATATGGCGATCTTTCGGGCCATTGACCAGATGCAGGTATGTGGCGATCTTTTAGCCATACAGTGTAGTATTGTGGCGATCTATCAGCACAATGCAGATGCAGTAGGTGGCGTATCTTTCATTGCCAGGTAATGCAGTATGTGGTGATCTTTCAGCTCTATGAAATGCAGTATTGTGCGCGATTCTTTCACCATTGCAGTGCAGTATGTGGCGATCTTTCATCCATGCAGATGCAGTATTGGGCGATCCTTCAGCCATGCAGGTGTAGTTAGTTATGTGGCGATCTTTTCAGCCACTGCAGATGCGGTATGTGGCGATCTTTCAATCCATGCAGGGATGTAGCAATGGGATCTTTCAGCCATGTAGATGTAATATGTGGCAATCTTTCAGCCATGCAGATGTAATATTTGTAGCGATCTTTCAGCCATGCAAATGTAATATGGTGGCGATCTTTTCTAGCCTGCCAAATTGTAAACATGCTTTTGGCAATCTTTCAGCCCATGCAGATGCAGATGGAGACAACGATTTAGTCTCGGTAGGCAGAATGGTATAGCCTTATGCAAAAATCGAAAGGCCAGAATAGTTAGCCTTGCAATGCGTAATGCAGATGGAGACATCGGTTTAGTCTCGAAAGGCAAAATGTTTGGCCTTACGCAAATTGGAAGGCCAGAATAGTAGCCTTATGCAATGCAAATGCAGATGGATGACAGCGTTTTAGTCTCGGAAGCAAATGGTAGCCTTTATGCAAATTGGAAGGCAGAATGGTAGCCTTATGCAGATTGGAAGGCGAATAGTAGCCTATGCAAGATAATTAATAATAGCAAATGACAGTTAGAGTTTTCTTAGGTGATAACATATTACGCGTTGTGATTTACTGGGGAGCATCGTGAGATACGGAAACATTACGGGTGCGCACTGATAGCAAATGTTTGGCAAGTGCAACGATCAGAGAGTCGTATTCTTGAAACAATGTTGTTCCATGGGCGTATAGTGTTGCTCAACGAATTTCGTAATCCTTTGTGCCTGCAGGTCCACAAAGAAAAATCGTGAGTTTGTAAGGGGAAGGTTAGTTCATATTCCCCACTGGCTCAACGTGATGCTACGGCCCCAGCGGCATGAATCCATGGTAGTCCCAGCAACAAGTTGTAAGACACTGGTACATCTATCACTTGGAAATCGACCTCGAACCAGGTTGGTCCCATCTGCAGGCATAGACTAATCTCACTAACGGTGGATCTCTGAGAACCATCGAAGGCTTTCACATTGATTGCTCCATCTTTTGTCTCATGCAGCCCTTTGCCCAACTTCTTGAGTGTTACCAGCGGACAAATGTTAAGACTGGAACCTCCATCGATCAGATTCTGGCGATGAAATAATCTTCGCATTGCACGGTGATGTGTAGTGCTTTGTTGTGACCTAGCCCTTCAGGCGGCAGCTCGTCCTCATAAAAGGTGATCTTATGGCTTTCCAGCACTTGTCCCACCATATTAGCCATTTCTCCGCCAGTGATGTTATTTGGTACGTACGCTTCACTCAGCACCTTCAACAGAGCATTCTTGTGTGTCTTGGAATTTTGCAACAAAGAGAGGATGGATATTTGTGCTGACGTCTTGTTTAACTAGTCGATGACCAAATATTCCTTGGCCTTTATTTTCCTCCAAAGGTCGTCCGGACCTGGCTCAATGAGGGGTGGCCGATTGGAGGCCTGCTTGCTTGATTCAGCCAGATGTTCAGGGGTATAGACTCTACCAGTTCTTGTCATAGACTGTGCTACGTCAGTTTCTTCAATCCTGACCTTGCCTTTCCTCCTTGCCTCGGTTGTATAGTCCTAGGGTACAACATTTGTATAAAATGATGGCGTGGTAGACATCGCCACTGGGATCAGCGCAACTATTCTCACTTCGAATGGAACATGTGCCTTGGGTGGCAAGACTGCAACCTCAAATGGTGCGGGCGTATTTGCAGAGACATGAATTCAACCTCAATTGGTACCGGTTTTTTGCGGGTGGCACTACTTTAAACTCAATAGGTATAGACATGTTTACCTCATCGTCTTCAGACGGTTGGATTTGGAATATTATTGGATTGAGAGTAATTGCTGGTTTCTTTGGGTCATCACCTTCTGCGATTAACCAGATGGATCCCTCAGGGTCCCAGTCATCTTCTACTTCAATCCTATGGATACCTCCACCCTTATGGTCTGGCAGAGGATTGTTGCGGACGTTTGGAGCGGTTTCCTTTGCCACAATGATCTTGTTATCAATCAAAGACTGTATCTTGTCTTTTAAGGAGCGGCATTCATCGATGGTGTAACCTTTCATGCCGGAGTGGTATGCACAGGACTTGTTTGGGTTAACCCACTGAGAAGGATTCTCAGGGGTTGTAACTGGGTTGGGAGTGGCATAACCAGCAGCTTTGAGCCTCTCATACAGCTAACCGATGGTTGTATATTATTTTGGAGGTCTGCGATCAAAATTAGGTCGGGGTCTGGGGAAGTTTAGGCGTGCTGGGGGTGATCTATAATGGGATGGTTGAGCATTGTAAGTTTGGTAGACATGAGCGAATTGTGAGTATTTGGGTGTGGTAGGTTGATGTGTAAGAGGTAGAGATGACTGATAAGTTGTTGGTGGAGTTTGGTATGAGGGTGCTTGGTAATTTGGGGTTAGTTGGTATGTGAGTGGAGGTGTTGGGTAAGCTTGGTATTTGAGGGGAGACTTGGTCCTTTGTGCAACCATCACGAACCCTACGTCCCTTTTCTTGGACACACCACCGGACTACAAAGCCTTATTTGTAGCTTGCAAGGCCTCGAAGTTTTTAACCATACCTCTTTTAATACCTTCTTCAATTCTTTCGCCCAATTTGATAAATGTCGGAGAACTTGTGGTTCTCAATCATCATTAGCCGTTCATAGTACTGCGGGTCCTGAGCTCGGACAAAGAACTTGTTCATTTGCTCCTTTTCTAAAGCGGGTCTGACCTTAGTATCTTCGGACCTCCAGCGAGTAGCATACTCGCGAAATGTCTCCGTGGGCTTCTTCTTTAGATTCTGGATATAGAACACGTCTGGCGTGTTCTCTGTATTAAACCTGAACCTATCCATAAAGTCAGATGCCATGTCTACCCAGCTCGACCACTTCTTGGGATCTTGGCTGATGTACCAAGATAACGCTTCTCCTTTCAAACTCCTCATGAACAGCTTCATGCAGATCCTCTTATACTTTCCTACTCCGACCAGCTTGTCGCAATATATCCTCAGATGGACCCTTGGATCACCCGTACCATTAAACATTTCGAACTTAGAAGGTCTGTACCCCTCAGGCAGTTTGACGTCAAGCTGTATGCAGATATCCTCATAGTTCAGCCCCTCGATTCCTTTGCTTCCCTCAACGTCCTGAATCCGGCTGGTTTGTTTCTTAAGTTCCCCGGCCAAGTTCCTAATGAGCAGATCCTTTTCATTAGACTCAGGTGTACATGATATAGGTTAGGTGGAGTGTGGCATGGTCTCCATGTAGATAGGATTGTTGTGGTGGCCTGGTGTATACGTGTGGAAATGGTCGTTTGCGGAGTTCTGAGGTTCTGGGATGAGTAGATGAGTGTTGATTGGGGTATGGCAGGTGTCACATTGGTTCTTTTAAGGAGCAACAGGATGGTTCTGTTTTTTGGGGATATTTTGAGGAGGTGTAGGGTTATGTAATCAATCACCTCAAGTACCAAGATTTTCTCCATAGTCTTTCTCATATCCGGGTGTGTCAGAGTTCCCTTAGCATCTCAAGGGATCCCGGGCAGTGCTCACACCCAGATTTCATAGCCAAGACAGAGTAAGTGCAGTGTGGAAAGGCCAGCTTTCATGTGTCCAAGTTCAGAGGGAGCTCAAGGGTCCCAAGATAAGGCTCACACAAAAGGGGCAGAACCTAGTGGTCTAAGAGTATATGTGAGAGTGCTTGACACAGATTTAAAAAAGTTGAGTTGGAGACAATTTTAAAAGGGGAAGGGGATGGGAGCATCAACAACATGGAACAAGAACACACAGAACCAGTTTAAAGAATAGTACAGTTTCGGAAGTTACAAGCAGGGAAGTAGGGGTTGGGGACATAGAGGGTCCAAATCCGAAACACATAAACATGGCTGAGAAGAAGTGCATATAGACCAGCAAGTGCAAAGAGCAAGTAGGGACTAATTGATCGTTTGAAATTGGAGAAACATTTTGACGAAAACAGGTGAAAACCTTAAGACACCCATAGATCCATCACAAGTCTAAAAGGATCGGAGGATTTATAGCTAGGTTAATTTCAAAAAAATAGTAGAGACGAAGAAAAATCGGTTAAAAACTCATGGATACACCTAGATCTAAGACAGATCTAAAGGAAAGTGGAAAATCTCAAGAGTGAGGGTTTTAGAGAATCCAAAAAAGATGAGAAAACATTAGATCGTTACCGGTTTTAGCCGGAAAAGCCATGGATCTGACTCGAACAACCGTGGATGGAAGTTGAGCAAGATCTGGACTAGATCTCTTCGAGATCTTTCCACGAAATCACAAAAACGGGCAAACCAGGAGACGTAGGAGATAGGTATACGTCTCAAATAGCCATGGGAATCCTTGGATTGAGTGAGGATCGAAAAGGATTAAGGCTGGTTTGGGTGGCGGCATCTAGGGTTAGATTTAGGTCTCAGAGAGAATTGGAGAGGAAAGGGGGTTCTAGGGCGGCGGTTTGCTAAGAAATTAATTAGGTTAGGGGGTCGTTCAGGTTAAAAAAGGTAAGAGGGAATAGGGGCCGTTGATCTTAGAGATCAACGACCGGGATGAGAAGGGTAGGTGGGGATCCGGATTTGGGTATGGGTTAAAAGGGTGTGGGTGGGGTTTCAATTGAAATTGGGATGGGAAATTGGGGATTGATTTCGGCTACAATTGAAACCCAATCTGGCTATATTTTAAATAGCCAGTTTTCCCTTTTTTAATTTATAAACAATAGTAAATAGATTCTGAAAAATAATTTAAAGTACTAAAAATGATTTAGAATACATAATTAACAATTTAAAAATACAGGATCCAATTTTATGCGTATAAAACATAATTAAATCTAAAAAGGCTATTATTGCAATTATGTGCAATTCAGCTTAAAAAAATACTAAATAAAATTGTAAAAATTACTTTAGCCATATATTGGCATAAGTATAGAAAAACAATAGGTGAATTATCAAAATAATAATTTTGGAAATAATCATTGGGGATTTTATTGATAAAGAGAGAGAAAAATAAATTAATTTAAACCCTTAAAATTATGGGAAAAATAATAAAAACCTTGGGCATGCTTATATATGCATATATATGCTATTTTGAAGGTATTTTGCATATATAAAATATATTGGAAAAAATTGGGTATCAACAACTGCCCCTCTTTACACGGAAAGGATGAAAGAGTTTTCGGGTAAAGAAATGATGGCCAATTTTGACCGAGCAAAACGATTTGGGGAGATTTAGGCCGCAATCGACTTTTGAGCTGCCTACATATCCTTGGTTTTACAGCAATCGGGCCGTATGTAGTTCAGGATTCACCGGAGGAGTATACCGATGAGGCGATTTCAAGAACGGACGCAACATCTAGGGTTCTGTGAGTGGACGGTTTGCGGGAATGGTTAGGTTTTATATGACTTGAGGGAACTGGAGCGGGATATCTCCTGCTGTGATAGTCGTTGTCTGGCGGTTTATCTGCAAATAAGCAATACAAGCATATATTGTGAGTAAATTTAAACATGATGCGAATTCCTGTTGCACGATGAATGTTGTCTTTGGACGATGAGGATGATGTCCTGGGCCATGGGTTGTATGATAAAGGATTCGCAGTCCATGAAATGATGTTCCCGGGCTTTGAGGACGGTGCCTCTGAACCATGACGCCTTTAAATAATGATATGCAAAAGATTGAAAGAGATCCTCAGGCCATGACATGGTGCTCTCAGGCTATTAAGATGGTGCCTCCGAACGATGACGCCTTTGGATGAGTTGGCGATATTTTAGCACATGAAGGATGCAGTATGCGGCGATCTTTTAGCCTATGATATGCAGTATGCGGCTATCTTTTAGCCATGCAGATGTAGTATTTGGCAAATCTTTCAGCCACGCAGATGCAGTATGTGGCGATCTTTCAGCCTACGAAATGCAGTATATGGCGATCTTTCAGCCATGTAGATGCAGTATGTGGCGATCTTTCTGCCATGCAGATGCGGTATGTGGCGATCTTTCAGCCATGTAGATGTGGTGTGTGGCGATATTTCAACCATGCAGGTGTAGTATATGGCGATCTTTCGGCCATGCAGATGCAGTATGTGGCGATCTTTTAGCCATACAGGTGTAGTATGTGGCGATCTATCAGCCATGCAGATGCAGTAGGTGGCGATCTTTCAGCCAGGTAATGCAGTATGTGGTGATCTTTCAGCCTATGAAATGCAGTATGTGGCGATCTTTCAGCCATGCAGATGCAGTATGTGGCGATCTTTCATCCATGCAGATGCAGTATGTGGCGATCCTTCAGCCATGCAGGTGTAGTATGTGGCGATCTTTCAGCCATGCAGATGCGGTATGTGGCGATCTTTCATCCATGCAGGTGTAGCATATGGCGATCTTTCAGCCATGTAGATGTAATATGTGGCAATCTTTCAGCCATGCAGATGTAATATGTAGCGATCTTTCAGCCATGCAAATGTAATATGTGGCGATCTTTCAGCCTGCAAATGTAACATGTGGCAATCTTTCAGCCATGCAGATGCAGATGGAGACAACGTTTAGTCTCGGTAGGCAGAATGGTAGCCTTATGCAAATCGAAAGGCAGAATAGTAGCCTTTGCAATGCAGATGCAGATGGAGACATCGTTTAGTCTCGAAAGGCAAAATGGTAGCCTTACGCAAATTGGAAGGCAGAATAGTAGCCTTATGCAATGCAAATGCAGATGGAGACAGCGTTTAGTCTCGGAAGGCAGAATGGTAGCCTTATGCAAATTGGAAGGCAGAATGGTAGCCTTATGCAGATTGGAAGGCAGAATAGTAGCCTTATGCAAGAAATAAAATAGCAAATGACAGTAGAGTTTTCTTAGGTGATAACATATTACGGCGTTGTGATTACTGGGAGCATCGTGAGATACGAAACATTACGGGTGCGCACTGATAGCAAATGTTGGCAAGTGCAACGATTCAGAGAGTCGTATTCTTGAACAATGTTTGTTCCATGGGCGTATAGTGTGTTCAACGATTTCGTAATCCTTGTGCCTGCATCCAAAGAAAAATCGTGAGTTTTGTAAGGGGGAAGGTTAGTTCATATCCCCACTGGCTTTGCTTGACGCATTCGGCTTTGATGTGGTGATATCGTCTGTATCATTGGGGTAGCGTTGCTAAATAAAGCAGTTTCAATAATAATCATGCATGATTTCGTAAGAATATGGCATAAATTAACAAAAAAACTTTCAGATGAACCGACGACTGTGACGTAGTTCAGGACATTGCAACCTCTCCTGCTACGGAATTTTTATGGTCCTCCTCAAAATTCTGCCTCAATTTGATGGGTTGATGCTTCTAACTGTTGCTCGTGCGGAGATCGGCTGAAATTACTTCAAAATTTTGAGGGTCCTCCTCAAAATTCTGCCCCAGTTTGAGGGAAATGAAATTTTTATTGAATTGATGACCGAACCCATAGGGCTACCTACGTATCTCCTCCTAAACATGAATCAGGTCAGGCGTAGTTCAATTTACATCATATAAGGAAAGCATAAAGTTTACACATAGTAACGCTTCACTGCATCTGAATTGATCAGCTTTGGCCAGACTCCTCCGTCCATTTCTGCGAGTATGAGGGCTCCTCCTGTCAAAACCCGGTGAACCATGTATGGGCCCTGCCAGTTGGGAGAGAACTTCCCTTTGGCTTCATCTTGATACGGGAAAATTTCTTTGACACCAGCTGCCCCGGTGTGAACTATCTTGGCTTGACTCTTTTGTTGAAGGCTCTGGACATTCTGTTCTGATAGAGTTGACCATGGCAAACTGCGTTCATTCTCTTTCCGTCTATAAGGGCTAGTTGCTCATAACGACTTTTTCCCCGCTCTACGTCGTCGAGCTCAGCTTCTTGTATGATCCTTAGGGAAGGAATTTCCACTCAGCGGGAATGACAGCCTCTGTACCGTAAACCAGCATGTAAGGGGTTGCCCCGATTGATGTGCGGACTGTGCTGCGATATCCCAGTAAGGCAAATGATAACTTCTCGTGCCACTGTTAATGCTTCTCTATCATTTTCCTCAATATCTTCTTGATATTTTTGTTGGCGGATTCTACAGCTCCATTTATCTGAGGCCTGTAGGCTGTGGAATTCTTCTGTTTGATCTTGAAAGTTTCGCACATAGCTTTCATCAAGTCGCTATTGAGATTAGAGCCATTATCAATAATGATTGACTCTGGAATTCCGAATCGACAAACGATGCGGTCGCGGACAAAGTCTACAACGATTTCTTAGTCACTGCTTTGTAAGATGCTGCTTCGACCCATTTGGTGAACGTACGGGGTGAACTTCTTGCTGAGATAATAAATGGCTTGGTCCTTTCTCCTTGTTTCGTCATGTTGCTCCAGAACGCAACCGAAAGCTCCATCTTACACTGCAACGTAGAGTAATAAGGGTCTACTTGGCTCGGGCGGGACTAAGACTGGTGGTGTTGACAGGTACTCCTCGATTTTGTCGAAGGCCTTTTGGCAGTCATCAGTCCATTTGGTAGCGGCGTCCATCTTTAACATCTTAAAGATTGGCTCACAGATAACCGTAGAATGTGCTATAAATCGGCTGATGTAGTTAAGCCTTCCCAAGAAACTCATCACATCCTTATCGTTCATTTGCGGTAGTAGTTCTTGAATGGCTTTGACTTTTGATGGATCCAGTTCTATTCCTCGGCGGCTCACAATAAACCCAAGCAATTTCCCAGCAGGAACCCCAAATGCACACTTTGCGGGGTTTAGTTTCAGGTTGTATCTCCGCAGTCTATTGAAGAACTTCCTCAGATCTTCTATGTGGTGAGTGGGCTTCTTGGATTTGATAATAACATCATCCACGTATACCTCTATCTCTTTGTGTATCATATCATAAAATATGGTAGTCATGGCCCTCATGTAGGTGGCCCCTGCATTCTTCAGGCCGAATGGCATCATCTTGTAACAGTACATTCCCCGCGGCGTAATAAAAGCCATTTTCTCAGCATCTTCCTCATCCATCTAGATCTGATGATAACTCGCAAAGCAATCTATGAATGACTGTAGCTCATGCTTGGCGCAATTGTCAATCAGGATGTGTATATTTGGCAAAGGGAAATCGTCTTTTGGACTGGCCCGGTTGAGATCCCGGTAGTCAACACAGACTCTGACTTTCCCGTCCTTCTTTCGCACTGGCACAATGTTGGCTAACCATGTTGGGTACTCAACCACCCTAAAAACCTTGGCTTTGATCTGCTTGGTGACTTCTACCTTGATTTTCAAACTCATATCAGGCTTGAACTTTCAGATCTTTTGCTTTACCGGTGGACACATTGGATCGGTTGGCAGTTTGTGGGCCACAATAGACGTACTAAGACCAGTCATGTCATCATATGACCAGGTGAATATGTCCTCATACTCCTTTAGAAATTCTGTGTATTCTTTCTTATCTTATTGCAAAAGGTGAATGCTGATTCGTGTTTCCTTGACGTTGTCTGCATCTCCCAGGTTTAAAATTTTGGTCTCGTCCAGGTTGGACTTAGGTCTGTTTTCAAAATTCTCCACTTCTTTGACAATCTCGTCAGGTATGTCATCTTCCTCTGAATCAATGCCTGTTTGTTGCGTTGTCTCATCGCATGTCATAGTCATTGGTTCATCCAGACAAGTAATAGTAATGTTGTATTGGTAAAGTAAGGAGGAAAACTATAGCAATAAATATTAATTCATAAGAAAAATCAAACATGCTTTTGATAGATTGAATAATTGTTTTGAACATTGAAGATCTTATTGCGGAAATTGAAAAATGCGAAAAGAAAATCATTTAGTAAATAAAACAGTGAATAGTGCTTGTTTTAGCCTTGCTACCCCGAGGCTTGTCGGGCTCTGATGGCGATCAGTTATTGAAATCTTCCCAGGTGTATTCATATCCTAAACCGAAGGTAGTGCCATGTTTCTTGAGTTTTATGGGTTTGGAGATCCCTTGGAGGTTTTTGCCGAGCCCTTTGCCAGGTTCGTACCCACTCCAACTCAGTATACTCTCGATTTTGTCATCCCACCATTTGTCTTTGTCGACAGCATTGACCCGCTCGATTTGGTGGTAAGTTTCTCCACCCAGCTTCCTTCTTCCCCAGGTCGCCGGAATGGTCTGACGACTATATATGGGGTTGTTATCGTCGCCGTAAATGATCACTTCCTAGTGATTCCATTTGAATTTTACTGCTTGATACAACGTTGATGCTACGGCCCCAGCGGCATGAATCCATGGTCGTCCCAGCAGTAAGTTGTAAGACACTGGTACATCTATCACTTGGAAATCGACCTCGAACCAGGTTGGTCCCATCTGCAGGCATAGACTAATATCACCAATGGTGGATCTCTGAGAACCATCGAAGGCTTTCACATTGATTGCTCCATCTTTTGTCTCATGAATCCCTTTGCCCAACTTCTTGAGTGTTACCAACGGACAAATGTTAAGACTGGAACCTCCATCGATCAGATTCTGGCGATGAAATAATCTTCGCATTGCACGGTGATGTGCAGTGCTTTGTTGTGACCTAGCCCTTCAGGCGGCAGCTCGTCCTCACAAAAGGTGGTCTTATGGCTTTCCAGCACTTGTCCCACCATATTAGCCATTTCCCCGCCAGTGATGTTATTTGGTACGTACGCTTCACTCAGCACCTTCAACAGAGCATTCTTGTGTGTCTTGGAATTTTGCAGCAAAGAGAGGATGGATATTTGTGCTGACGTCTTATTTAACTGGTCGATGACCAAATATTCCTTGGCCTTTATTTTCCTCCAAAGGTCGTCCGGACCTGGCTCAATGAGGGGTGGCCGATTTGAGGCCTGCTTGCTTGATTCAGCCAGATGTTCAGGGGTATAGACTCTTCAAATTCTTGTCATACCCTGTGCTGCGACAGTTTCTTCAATCCTGACCTTGCCTTTCCTCCTTGCCTCGGTTGTATAGTCCCAGGGTACAGTATTTGTATAAAATGATGGCGTGGTAGACATCGCCACTGGGATCAGCGCTGCTATTCTCACTTCAAATGGAACATGTGCCTTGGGTGGCAAGACTGCAACCTCAAATGGTGCGGGCGTATTTGCAGAGACATGAATTCAACCTCAATTGGTACCGGTGTTTTTGCGGGTGGCTCTGCTTTAAACTCAATAGGTATAGACATATTCACCTCAGCGTCTTCAGATTGTTGGATTTGGACTATGATTGGATTGAGAGTAATTGCTGGTTTCTTTGGGTCATCACCTTCTGCAATTAACCCGATGGATCCCTCAGGGTCCCAGTCATCTTCTACTTCAATCATATGGATACCTCCACCCTTATGGTCTGGCAGAGGATTGTTGCGGACGTTTGGAGCGGTTTCCTTTGCCATAATGATCTTGTTATCTATCAAAGACTGTATCTTGTCTTTAAGGAGTGGCATTCATCGATGGTGTAACCTTTCATGCCGGAGTGGTATGCACGGGACTTGTTTGGGTTAACCCACTGAGAAGGATTCTCAGGGGTTGTAACTGGATTGGGAGTGGCATAACCAGCAGCTTTGAGCCTCTCATACAGCTACTCGATGGGTTCACCGATGGCTGTATATTGTTTTGGAGGTTTGCGATCAAAATTAGGTTGGGGTATGGGGAAGTTTTGGCGTGCAGGGTGTTATTGATAATGGGATGGTTGAGCATTGTAATTTTGGCAGACATGAGCGGGTTGTGAGTATTTGGGTGAGGTAGGTTGATATATAGGAGGTGGAGATGACTGATAAGTCGTTGGTGGAGCTTGGTATGAGGGTGCTTGGTAAATTAGGGTTGGTTGGTATGTGAGTGGAGGTGTTGGGTAAAATTGGTATTTGAGGGGAGACTTGGTCCTTTGTGCAACCATCACGGCCTCTGCGTCCCTTTTCTTGGACACACAACCGGACTATAAAGCCTTATTTATAGCTTGCAAGGCCTCGAAGTTTGTACCGTACCGCTTTAATACCTTCTTCAATTCTTTCGCCCAATTTGATAATGTCGGAGAACTTGTGGTTCTCAATCATCATTAGCTGTTCATAGTATTGCGGGTCCTGAGCTCGGACAAAGAACTTGTTCATTTACTCCTTTTCTAAAGCGGGTCTGACCTTAGCAGCTTCGGACCTCCAGCGAGTAGCATACTCGCGAAATGTCTCCGTGGGCTTCTTCTTTAGATTCTGGATATAGAACACGTCTGGCGCGTTCTCTGTATTAAACTTGAACCTGTCCATAAAGTCAGATGCCATGTCTACCCAGCTCGACCACTTCTTTGGGTCATGGCTGATGTACCAAGATAACGCTTCTCCTTTCAAACTCCTCATGACCAGCTTCATGCAGATCCTCTCATCCTTTCCTACTCCGACCAGCTTGTCGCAATATGTCCTCAAACCCTTGCATCACCCGTACCATCGAAACATTTCGAACTTAGGAGGTTTGTACCCCTCAGGGAGTTTGACGTCAAGCTGTATGCATAGATCCTCATAGTTCAGCCCCTCGATTCCTTTGCTTCCCTCAACGCCCTAAATCCAGCTGGTTAGTTTCTGAAGTTCCCCGGCCAAGTTCCTAATAAGCAGAGCCTTTTCATTAGACTCAGGTGTGCATGATATAGGTTAGGTGGAGTGTGGTATGGTCTCCACGTAGATAGGATTGTTGTGGTGGCCTAGTGTATGGGTGTGGAAATGGTCGTTTGCGGAGTTCTGAGGTTCTGGGATGAGTAGTGGAGTGTTGTTTTGGGTATGGCAGGTGTTACATTGGTTCTTTGGTGGAGCAGCAGGATGATTCTGTTGTTTTGGGATATTTTGAGGAGGTGTAGGGTTTTTAGTCTTGGGGAAGTTGACATCTGGGGTGCTGAGGGAAAATGACAGGTTTGCCAGATTCAGGACCTGATCGAGTTCTTCATGAAATTTCAACAGTTTCTGTTCAAGTTATGAAAAATTCTCATTAGGAACCCGAATACCATGGCCATTAGTGGCCTCGACCCGTTCAACTATATTTTCCTTCCTGACGTTGTTCAAATCTTCTATCTTGCCTTTGTTCTTGCTTTTAACAGGACCTAGAGGAGGATTGGGTGGAGGGCCCTTAGATCTTGTGAAATTAGATTATGATGCCAGAGTGCACTAACCTTTGGGGAGGGGAATAATAAAAAATGGAAATAAAAACAAAAGGTAATCAAGTTAGTGAGGATTATAAAAAGTATTGCAATATTTAAACACATAGTGCGTGAATGTAAAGCGTGTCCTAATTTGGGGAACCTCTTTTGTGCCCGAGGTAGGCCTAGCGATAAATTGATTTGGAGAACTTAGAATGCTAAATGCCTCATTTTATTGATAAAAAATAGCGAATCCCAAAACGACATTAGATAAGCAAGAAATAATAGTCAATAATGGCCATTGGCCTTATTACATTCACAAAGAGAAAAATGTAAACTCCTATCTATTTGGTCCCAGAAGGACCTTCCCCAGACTCGGCATCCCTGGCTCCGTCGAATAGCTGTCCCAATTCGCGAAGTCCCAGCAACAAGTATGCTCTGGCTAGATGTCCGCCTTCGGTCCCTTCAGCCCTTTGACAGTCTTCAGCCCTCTTGAGAAACTTTCCCTCCAGTTCTACTATGCCTCGTTCCAAGTACCCTATCCTTTTGTTGGCACTGATAGCCATGTCTTTCCACTCCTCGATCAGCTTCTGGTTGGCTTCCTGTATCTCGCGGTGTTCGCTCTCGCATTCACGGATCCTTTTGCGCAGCTGGTTGTACTTGACTTGCGCCTCGGCCTTTTCATCTATAATTCTGTGACCTCGAACAAACCCTGGCTGGCCCAAACCATCCCAATTATCTTCCAACCAACCTGAATAGAAAGGAGTACAACCAGCCTGATATATGTCTGGCTCGATAGTGTCGTTCCCCATTACGATCTTGCAGTGCCACACGTGTTGGGCTTGGCACTTGTAGGGACTATCATCATTTTGGAAGTCAGATAGGAAATGGCTCATCTTTTCGACCCTGGGTATGACTTGCTTCCTACTTGCTTGCCTCATAACTCGAAGATGGACGTAAGGGTATGTTCCCCTTAGACCAATCAGTATCAGGAAAGGTGGATCTCTGGATCGGGCGATGAACTCCTCTATCGGAAACCACTCGTACATCCATTGAACCTGTTCTTCAGTCAGATTATCAAAGAGATCAACCCATCCTTTGGCATTCACAGGCTGAGCGAACATGTCGGGGATGTAATTCATTCGCTTTGGGTGGTAGAAAGTGATGTGATCATCCCAGTCCCTTCGCTGAATTTCTTGCCGGTATTCGCCCTTTTGGAGATGCTCCATGAGCCAAAGCTGAAGTAGTAGATTGCAGCCTTCGAAGTGTTTTGCTCCTCGTTGACACTTCTCTAAGGCTCGGTATATGTCTGCAATGATCATGGGTATAATGCTGAATGTATGTCCACCAATCCCCTCCATTAGGGTCTTGGTTACCATAGACAGCCTAGTATGGATTCTCCCTTTCTTCATTGGAAACACAATCAGACCCAGGAAGCAAAACATGAAGACGAAAACCCTACGATGGATGTGACCCAAGGACGTGATGGCAAACTCGTCATGGCAGGCACGGTATGATTTGCTGTGACAGTATCTTTCGTATATGTAGTCAAAAGGGATGTATGATTCCTTCAGGCATACCAGTTCTGCATTCTCCTTCAAACCCATAATTTTAAGGAAAGCCTTGCCTGTGCGATTCTCAGGCATTAGCAAACCCGGAGCTTCCTACACTAGACCGTCCAGTCCTCCTATCTCCTCCAGCAAAGGTGTCATTTTTATGTCCCCAAAGCGGAACACGGCCCTTTCGCAATCCCATAATAAGATAGCAACTTCTATTATCATGTTGTTAGGCTTGATCTCCAGGAGGGATGGTAGATTACCCAGATATATTTTCTGATGAGGGTTTTATCACTAGAATGTAGATCTTCCAACCAACTTAGCAACCTTGGGCGGATGTTGGTGACAATGCCGAATCTGGGGACTTCATGCCTCATCTTTCTGCAAGGCAAACAAGGTTAGGCCCTTACCCCCACCAGACTCGACTATTTAAAATCAACAATTAGTATGAAGCATTTAGTTCTCCAAATAAATGCACAGAACGTGATGATGTCCGTTTGGGTTTAGGGAAACCCAGTGGACTTTGGACAAGGCTATCTCAAAGGATCATTATATGGACAACATAACTCACCCGGCTAGGTTTGACCATGATGCATGCACAATTTAAACTAAGTAAGGTTTCTATGGGGTTTTAGACCGGTACCCTTGAGCGGACAACTCAAGGGGGAAGGCACGGAACTGTCGACTACACTGCTGATCGACTAGTTTTACCGCAAATAAGCCTTTCCGAATTTAGGGGGTTAATGATATAGGAAGGGCGCAACCACTCATCAAGCGTTGCTATAGTATTTGTTTGGCACGAGTGGAGTATGATGTTGAGCATGATTATATAAAAAATTAAAAGCATGTTAACATGTATTTGCACATTAAGAAAGCGATAAATATAGCAGTTTCATATATTAAAGCAGCAGTTAAAGGAAAGAAACAAGGAAAATATGTCAGTTTTGCTTTTGAAGAAGAAATTAAATGCTTAAAGAAATTAAACGAGCAATTACACATAAGAGGGGGTACGAATTCACAAAAACGATATGAAATGGTAAAAGCCTAAGAATTCCCAGCAGAGTCGCCATGCTGTCGCGCCCCCTTTTTCCCTTTCCTCGCGGAGGGAATCAGGTTTATGACATTTTGTGTATGGGACAACTCTTTCCTTTTGGGAAAGGGGTTTGCATTTTTAAAGAGTCGCCACCTAACGATTTAAGGTGCGTTAGGGCACCTATAAGGTTCATTTGGTAACCAGAGATAGGGTAAGGGCTTGAAATTATCCTAAGTGGAAGGTGTTAGGCACCCCTCAGGATCCACTAGTGTGGTTCCCGGCCAGACAAATTTTTGTGAATTTGTACAGTTAGCAAATAAGCAAGTATGGCTCAAATAGTAGGGGATTTCAGTTTAAACACACAAGTGTAAGAAAACAACTAATGGAAAAAAAGCTAGGATTTTGAAAAGGATTACAAGTTAAGCATATTTGCGAATGTAAAGGGGTTTCCTAGGTTTGTTTATAATATGGATCACATCAGTACAATGCCCGGTAATCACTCCTTAAAAAGGGGCTACACGTGGCATTAGTGCACCAGGCATCATATCCATATCTACCCCTTCCCGCCCTGTGAATGTAAGTAAAGCGAGGATTGGTCTTGTCCCTTATTGCATGTTGTTACCCGTCCCTTCCTATCAGTCCCGGAAGAATTTAGGACTCCTATCCTATAAGAAGGAGGTTCTAGGCAGAACCTCAGGTATAAAGGCAAAATACTAAGGCGACATACAAAACAAGTAGGACTGCAATTAAAGGGGAAAACACAGAAGCAAGTAGAAGGCTCAGGTATACCTCCACAAATAATGCACATAGATAGCATGACTCATGCACAACTAAGGTCCACATTCAGATCTTAACAAAGCTTTAAGTGATAGCTGTGAATCAGATTTACCACATGACTCATAAAAGAAGTCTGGATCAGGTTTGTCTATTGATTTTGACAGTTTATAATTAAACAATGATCGCAAAGACGGTTCTGGTTTTATTTAACATTAATTACCTAAGGCTTACCCAGGCGTAAAATAGCATGCATCGGTTATAAAGAATTATTAAAAGACAGTTTGGAAATTATTTTACCCTAAGAGAATGTTGTTTTAGTTGATACGAATGCAGAGATTATTACCAGTTATTTTAAGCAGGATAACCGAGTGTGAAGCTGCTTTTACCTCTTTTATAGCCAACAATTTACACTGTGTGAATGAGAGTACGAATAAGATCCTAAACAAGGTGTCTAAGATGCATGTATAAAACTCATGATGCAGAACTCCTAGAGCGGGATGCATATGGCAGGATTGCAGAATTTCCTAAGAGCAGTATTTTTAAATGCACATGGCAGCATAGAACATAATGTAAAGTGCTAATTATTAGCAGATTTTAACACATGATTTGGTAAGAGTGCACATGCTGAAACAATAAACATGGGACCTAAAGGCATGATTTCTAGTGCATGTATGAACCCTAAGCATAGTTTCTATTGTGCAATTAGGAACATAAACCTAATAACATGTTTTCTACCCTTAACAACTATAGAATGCATATTCACCCCACCCCTTTTCACTAGCCAACCCCAATATTTGTTTGCAACAAGTTATTACATACCAACATTGAAATGAATTACATAAATAGCAATGAAAATAAGAAGTTACACTATAGGAAGCCTGATTAGGACTTCCTCCCTGAGTTATGTAATCAATCACCTCAAGTAACAAGATTTGCTCCATAGTCTTTCTCATATCCGGGTGTGTTAGTGTTCCCTAAGGATCTCAAGGGATCCCGGGCAGTGCTCACACCCAAATTTCATAGCCAAGACAGAGTAAGTGCAATGTGGAAAGGCCATCTTTCATGTGTCCAAGTTCAGAGGGAGCTCAATGGTCCCAAGGCAAGGCCCACACAAAAGGGGCAGAACCTAGTGGTCTAAGAGTATATGTGAGAGTGATTGACACAGGTTTAAAAGAGTTGAGTTAGAAACAGTTTTGAAAGGGGAAGGGGATGGGAGAAACAACAACTTGGAACAAGCACACACAGAACCAGTTTAAAGAATAGTACAGTTTCAGAAGTTACAAGCAGGGAAGTAGGGGTTGAGGACATAGAGGGCTCAAATCAGAAACATATAAACATGGCTGAGAAGAGGAGCATATAGACCAGCAAGTGCAAAGGACAAGTAGTGACTGATTGATCTCCAGAACACAGACCATTACTTCAAGGAGTTAACAAGGGAATTATGCTTGAAATTATAATAGTAACAAGACATAGGAAAGGGTATGGGAATAGTCATGCAGTGGTCAATTATACATAATTAGTCATGACTTGGTGTCAACCAAGTACATTAGGAGACATACAAGTTGAGGGACAAAAACAGTCACTCAAGTAGACATGCTAATCACATTTGAACAAGAGAGGGCAGAACTTAAGCATGCTGAGTAAAGCAGTAGACAAGAAGTGCAATTAAACAACATAAGTCATTAAGTTAGTGCAGAAAGAGACTGGGATTGACAAACAATGGGTCACATAGAGTTGAGTTTCAGAATTGAACAAGGAACATACCAGTTAAGGAAGCAAAAGTGCGGAAAAAGTAAAGCAAGTAGAGTTCCACAGTCTAGCCTTGGCTTTTAGCCGGCTAGGCAAGCAATAGCACAAGTAGTGGAAAAAAGAAGAGAGAGTTTTTGAGTGTGTATGTGTGTGTTCTGAACTTATTGTTCGTGTTGTTAATGAAAGGACTTAGGGTATCTATAGCTTCAAAAATAGGTCAAAAATAAGGTAACAACTACTGACTTAGCATAATTATAGAAATAATACGAATCAGAATCAACTGAAGACCTAGACTTCCTTCAATTAGGGAGCCATAGTTCAAACGGGTACAAGTTGTATCAAATAAGAGAAAGGATTTCTTGTAAGACTGATTTTACCATAATAGGAATAGTAAAAGCATGTAGCATGTAATAAGGACTAAGTACAGAATAGTTTAAACATAAGGAAAGTGCACATTAATTAACAACATATTTGTGCATATAAACAAGGTAGAGTACAATTTGATTCTGAAAAATTAGTTCAGAGAATCACGAATGAGATTGAAAATCACAGCGAATCAGCACTAACTAAGGAAAGTATCACAAAAGTAAGGAAGCAATTTCGAAAAATCAGTACAAAGTTACAAGGAAAATACCCAATATCAAAGATGTAGGTTTAAGGAGATTACATAGAATCAACATAAATTACGCGAACGATCAATAAAACAAATAGTCGGACCTATTACACGATAAATAACACGAGTTTGGACAAAATCAAAGAAACCTTAAGAACGAATTAGAAAAAGAAGAACAAGAGTATATAGAACACATATAAAGCCTAGAATGTTCATGATAGTCATGCAAACACATCGCAAACAAATTAAACTTCGAATCGAACCAGAAGCTTTAGGGTTTCTTGACAAAAATGAGCAAAAAGGAAAGACTCGGGTAATGTTTAAACATGCTAAAAATCAAAGTAATTACTAAAATCAGAAATAAATCATTTGTGTAAAAAGGGTTCTGAACCCCCAGTCTAGGAGTGAAGAAATCGTTTGAAATCGGAGAAACATTTTGAGGAAAACAGGTGAAAACCTTAAGAAACCCATAGATCCATCACATGTCTAAAAGGATCGGAGGATTTATAGCTAGGTTTTTTTCAGAAAAATAGTAGAGATGAAGATAATTCGGTTAAAAACTCATGGATACACCTAGATCTAAGACAAATCTAAAGGGAAGTGGAAAATCTCAAGAGTGAGGGTTTCAAAGAACCCAAAGAAGATGAGAAAACATTATATCGTTATCGGTCTTAGCCGGAAAAGCCATGGATCTGACTCGAACAACCATAGATGGAAGTTGAGCAAGACCTGGACTAGATCTCTTCGAGATCTTTCCACAAAATCACAAAAACGGGCAACCAGGAGAGGTAGGAGACAGGTATATGTCTCAAACAGCCATGGGAACCCATGGATTGAGTGAGGATCGAAAAGGATTAAGGCTGGTTTGGGTGGAGGCGGCTAGGGTTAGATTTATGTCTCAAAGAGAATTGGAGAGGAAAGGGGATTCTAGGGCAGCGGTTTGGTAAGAAATGAATTAGGTTAGGGGGTCGTTCAGGTTAAAAAAGGTAAGAGGGAATAGGGGCCGTTGGTCTTAGAGATCAACGGCCAGGATGAGAAAAGTAGGTGGGCATCCGGGTTTGGGTATGGGTTAAAGGGGTGTGGGTCGGGTTTCAATTGAAATTGGGCTGGGAAATTGGGGTTTGATTTAGGCTACAATTGAAAGCCAATCTAGCTATATTTTAAATAGCCACTTTTCCCTTTTTAATTTATAAAAAATAGTAAATAGTTTCTGAAAAATAATTTAAAGTACTAAAAATGATTTAGAATACATAATTAACAATTTAAAAATACTAGATCCAATTTTATGCGTATAAAAAATAATTAAATCTAAAAAGGCTATTATTGCAATTATGTACAATTTAGCTTAAAAAATACTAAATAAAAATGTTAAAATATGTAAAAATTACTTTCGCCATATTTTGGCATAAGTATAGAAATATAATAGGTGAATTATCAAAATAATAATTTTGGAAATAATCAGTGGGGATTTTATTGATAAAGAGGGAGAAAAATAATCAAGTTAACCCGTTAAAATTATGGGAATAATAATAAAAACCTTGGCCATGCTTATATATGCATATATATGCTATTTTGAAGGTATTTTGCATATTTAAAATATTTAGGGAAAAATTGGGTATCAACACTTATTATTGTCATTCTTTAGCCCGGAAGCTAGCAACCCCTCCCCCTCTACGGAGTAGCACGGCCTCGCCACCTATGCTCATCATAAGTCGAGTGGATCACCAACTTCTGGACCCAACCGGGCATATCAGAAACGTCGCCCGGTGCCCATTAATTTACTACAGAAAAGGAAAAAACACGGTTACAACCTAGCCTTCTCCATAAACAAATCTGAGAAGGCACGGGATGTACCACTTACGTGCATAATTCCATTCCTCGGGGAATGGCATGAGTTCCACGGGAATAACACCAGTCATCCGAACTCGGACGAACCGACTCATCCACCCCCGATCTCCTTCCTCCTCATCGTCAACAACAAAGGGTATGGTCGACCGACACCGCAAGGTTAGCAGACCTCGGTGGTGAAAGGTCCGATACAGCCTAATGAGATGACTGAGCGTAAATTTGAGCCTCGCCTTCTCTGTAAAGGACCTCATCATCAACACTAATCGTCAAAACGACGGATGTATCTGCGCCAAGGTAACCCGATACATTAAATAGAAGTCGAGCACAACCCTATCGAGGGGGCCCAATGTGAAAGGACACGTGTACACATTCAGGAATCCATCAACATGATCCGAGATACCCTCATCCGGGGAAATAGTCTGTAACAATACTCTCTCCCTCCATCCTCAATCTCTCCTCACTAACTCAAGGTGCCCCTCTCCTATCGAAGAAATAATCTTCAAGGAAGACACTCTTTTATCCTGAGCATCGGGAGTGGAACTCTCCCCTCTCTGCCAAACAGGCCCCGATGTAACACTCATGGCTATGGCGAGACTAGAAGAACTAAAGCAGGAACCTACACAAATACTTTAGCGCTAAGGTAATGAAGGGCTCAACGCCGAAATGAGAGGATAACTATCTAAAATGGGGAGATCCTTAAGTGAGCAGAAGTGTGTGTATATATATATATATATATATATATATATATATATATATATATATATATATATATATGAAGAAGCCAAGTGTTAAGAAGCCAACGGCATCATCTCCAATCCCGAGGTGGTACCCGACCTCGAGGATCTCCATCAAAAAGAGGCAAGGCCTCAAGGAGCCAACGGCATCATCTCCAGTCTCGAGGTGTTACCCGACCTCGAGGACCTCCATCAAAAAGAAGTTAGGCTTTAAGAAGCCAATGGCATCATCTCCAGTCCCAAAATGGTACAGGATCTCGAGAACCTCCTTTAAGGAAGGAAGTTAGACTCCAGGAAGCCTTTAGCACCATTGCAGGATTCGAGATGGTACCCTGTCTCGAAGGCTCCTCTCAAAAAGAAAAATAAGTGCTTTCAGCTCCGTCCATAAGGGTTCGACCTCAGGATATCGCCTAAGTCTGGCGAAACCCCATCTTGGACCTATTTGCAACGCCTTAAAGGTTATCTGCATCAAGATTCAAAGCAAGTTTCCAGGTGCCCAAAGCTAACCCTCGCTCAGAGACCGCTCTCGAAGATTTCAAGGCTCGAGATATTATTTTCATATGACCCAAGGTAAAGGTCCTGACGGCCCGAGTCTATCGGACCTATTATAGCTTGGTCCGAGGAAGAACAGAGGGTCCCAAGAGGTGCCGTTTTTATCGACCGAAGTCTAGAGAGAATATTCGCGCCCGAGTTAGATTTCGACGATAGTCAACAGAGGAATACATTCAAAGTCTCCATAAATGTAAAAGAATATGGCAAGCATCAAAGACGAAAGTTGAGAAAATATCTTTATATTCAAAAAATGTTTGGTTACAATAGCTCGCGAGGGGTCCTTACATGTGATTACAAAATCCCGCAAGGGGTCCTTACACAGAAACAATGAAGTGAAAGGGTATCCGTATAGTAAAAGCCTAAGGGCCCAATCTACCCTCGAGGGTCTATCTCCTGTAGTAGCGTCTTCGAGCACTATCTCCTCGGACGTGCACCCTCAACGACCTCGTCCCAATCCCTCAAAGTAGCACTTCGGAGGAGAAGACGAAGAAGAAAATAGGAGGAGCAGAAAGGGATGAAAAATAAGCCATGACCCGATAGAGAGCTCGGTGGGCATCGACCTTGCTTACACGACGCATCTATTTTGAGTCAACTTCTTAGGTCGTTATGCCGTGCGAGCCACCGACCAAAGATGCCACTTCACCCCAAGGAATCCAGAAGGGGTGTAGTGCGCCGGCCCGGAGCGGGAGGCTGAGCAGCGGAGTATAGTCCGATCACCCTCATGAGCAGCGGTGTATAATCCCAACATGTTCGTAAGCTGGAAGAAATCGACTCCCCTATCTCGAGCCAACAACGACAGCAACAATAGCTGTAGCAGCAACATCAATAGCGACTGAACAACATAATCCCGTTCGGCGAAGGAGAACTCAAGCAGAAGGCCATTACACATCTGATGAAAATGCTGCCATACAACTTTAGAGCCGTGAACCCAGAACATGGTGGTTAGCAATGGAGGAATATAGTGAGAAAGGAAGGGATGAATGAATGGAGAAAGGCACTTAGATAAAGAGATAGTGCCAGAATGCCCCCATTTATATAGGGTGATAACGCGGCCATCAATGCCTTTGAAGGACGGATCGGCAGGCGCAATAAATGCGCCATTGGAAATGAATCGACAAAGATATTAAGGCCTTGAAGATTGGGATCAACAGCACATTGAATGATGCTGAAAAGACAAGTCTATGGGGATGCCCCGGTTATCGTGAAGGTTGGCGTCATAAGTATGTTGTCGTCAATGTGATATCATCACGAAAAGTTCGAAGAATCGGATGTCAAGGCCGTTTGTCATCATTTCTCTCTAAGAAATGCGGGGACTATCTGTATGCGGCAAAATCAGAGGGTTCAATTTCTGGTCATTAAGATACTTCGGAAGACCCCTCGAAGGCCGGAGGTCGCAGAACCGGTTCGAAAGCTCGAGGTCGTGGAAGATACTCGACCCCATGATAAGCATTAATTATGATAACTTATAAAAATGGAATGTTCCCAAGACACACGGCTAATTCTGACAAAGCCTAGCCAGCCTACTCTGAACCCGAATCAGGGTATCATGTCTAGTTGTCCCATCTCCATATCTTTACAATTAATGTATTTTATACCGTGTAGGGATTCCCCTTCTATATAAAGGGGACCCTTTTCATTTATTAAGGGGCTATTGTTGCTCCAATTACTCCACATGAAATATAGAAGAACATACTCATTTCTCTCTAACATATTATCTCGATATTGTTGTCCTTGTTTATTATCTTCATACTTGTTCTTCATTTATTGCTTATCATTGGCCATAAAGAGCCTTCAGTATTTGTTTTATAACTATTAGCCTTTCCCCGATTACCCTTAATAGCTCGAGCCCGAGCCTAGGAATCGACCTCGAGGCCCCGTATCGATCAGTCCGAGGCCCCGATTGGCTAGCTCATCAGTTTGATTATAACTCTATTTCAGCTCGCATTTCGTCTCTAAACTTCATACATATAGCATCATCTCCTCAAACAACTAGCATAAAAATAGATCACGTATTTTTAGAGTCCCATCAACAAATTTAATTGTTATTACCATTTTTACGAAAAACAATCATGTCGTGGAAAATCGTTGTCATTGCTTTCATATAAGTGGCCCCAGCATTCTTTAGACCAAATGGCATCATTTTATAGCAATACACTCCCTATGGCGTAATAAAGGCTATTTTCTCGGCATCTTCTTCATCCATCCAGATCTGATGATATCCCGCGAAGCAATCCACAAAGGATTGGAGTTCATTTTGACACAATTGTCGATTAGTATGTGTATGTTGGGTAACGGGGAATCATCTTTGGGACTTAATCTGTTTAAATCCTGATAGTCAACTCATACTCTCACCTTCCCATCCTTCTTCGAAACTGGCACGATGTTAGCCAACCAAGTAGGGTATTCGACCACTCTGAACCTTATCTTTGATATGTTTGGTGACTTCCTCTTTTATTTTCAGACTCATGTCTGGCTTGAACTTTCTGAGCTTCTGCCTTACAGGCAAACACATCGGATTTTGGTAGGTACTTTATGAGCCACTATAGACGTGCTCAAACCAATCATATCATCATAAGACCATGAAAAAATATCTTCATACTCCTTCAGGAAACGGGTGTACTCTTCTTTCTCTGATGGTGACAAGTGAATGCTTATGCGAGCTTCTTTGACTGTTTCTGAATCTCCCAAATTGACTATCTTGGTTTCATCCAAATTGGATTTAGGCTTGTTCTCAAAACTTTCCACTTCTCTCACAATTTCCTCAGGTATTATATCTTCTTTTTCTTCTATTTCTTCCGAGTCACTATCCTTATGTTGCGTTGTCTTATTACATGTTACAGTTGTCGGTTCATCAGGATAAGTAATAATAATGATGTAGAGTGAAAATGTAAAGGATAATAATAAATACTAAAATAGCAATGCATTAAATAAATCTTGAAAACATCAAACAAGTACGACCCGATGACTCGAGCAATTATTTCAAAACAAAATACAGAAAAATGTCTTAAATGCTTAAAATTGTTTTTTTTAAATAGATCAGGCTAATTGCCAGGCTACCCAGGAACTCGACGGGCCTGAAGCGGTGCAGCAGTCTAGTTCTTGAGAACAACTCTTTTTCCGACGGTCTAAATTGTAAGGTCTTCCTCCTCCTCCTCCTCCTCCTGCTCAACTATCGCACTGCAATCCATGTCTTTATCATCCAAAAATAGGTTTCTTAAGACAACTAATGCTTCATCTTCTTCAGATCCCCATATCATGTCAGGTTGTTGAAATGTCTGGTGCAAATGCGGTATTGGTTGTTCAAGAGGGTAATAAGGACCACGCCATGGCAGCAACCAATCATCATACTCCTGCCAGGTGTACTGGTATCCAAGCCCAAAGGTTGTGCCGTGATGCTTTGATTGTATTGGTTTAGTGATACCGTGGAGATTCTTGCCGAGACCCTTGCCGGGTTCATACCCTGTCCATAGCAATATGTTTTCAATCTTATTACTCCACCATTTGTCTTTCTCAATTGCATTGACGCGCTCGATGCGATAGTACGTTTCTCCACCCAACTTCCTTCTATTCTCGACGACCGGAACAATCTGATTTGTATAAATGGGATTACTCCTGTCCCCATGGAAGATTACTTCGTGATCCCAGCAGCATGTGTCCAATGTCGTCCCAACAGCAGATTGTACGTGGCCGATATGTCCAATACATGAAATTCAATGTCAAACCAAGTCGGGCCATCTGCAAGCATAGGTTGATTTCCCCAATCGTGGCCCTTTGGGACCCGTCGAATGCTTTCACGTTCATAGTTCCTGCTCGTATCACATGTAAACCTTTACCTAACCTCTTTAAAGTGGTCAGCGAACATATGTTGAGGATCGAACCCCTATCTATCAGAACCCTAGCAATGAAATTATCCTCAAACAGCACTGTGATATGTAGTGCTCTATTGTGACTCAGTCCTTCCGGTGGCAGCTCGTCTTCGTGAAAAGTGATCTTGTGGATTTCCAACATGTGTCCTACCATATTGGCCATTTCTCCACTAGTGATGTTATTGGGTACATAATCTTTGTTCAACATTTTCATAAATGCATTCCTATACGCCTCGGAATTCTATAGTAGTGATAAAATGGATATATGAGCAGGGGTTTTGTTCAAATGATCAACCACAGAATACTCTCTTGCTTTCACGTTTCTCCAAAGATCATTCGGGCTAGTTTCAATGATAGGCTGCTTGGAAGCGGCTTCTTTGCTTGTTCCTCCCAGATGTTCGGGTGTGTACGCCCTACCAGTTTGGGTCGTGCCGCGCTGCGCTTGTTTCCTCCTTTTGCCTTTCCTTTCCTTCTTGTTTCCGCAACATAGACCCAGGGTATAGCATTGGACTTAAAGGACGGTGTAGGTGCTACCATCATGGTGAAGGGTGTGGTCACTTCCACCTCAAACGGAGTTAGCATGGCTGAGGGCGTTGGTACTTCAACCTCAAACGGAGTTGGTGCGGCTACTTCAACCTCAATTGGTGACTGAATCTGCCCCAAATAGGTGTGAGAGTGACTGGAGGTATTTAAGGTTCATCCCCTTCACGAATGAGCACAATTGATCCTTCCGGATCCCATTCTTTATCAGTTTCGATCACATTTACCCTATCGCACTTGTGATCTGGGAGGGGATTGTTGCGCTAATGTGATAAATGAACCAAATCTCTACTAAAACGACAATAATAATAAAAAGTCACTAATGGCATTTGCCTTATCACAACCAAAGTCTAAAACGAGTCTAGAAAACAAGTAAAACATCATTCCTAATCTATTTGGTCCCAGAGGGACTTTGTTAATGCTTGGCCTTCTTTGCTCCATCAATCATATTCCCTAGGTCGCGCATGCTCAACAGCAGATATACCCTTGCTAGGAGCTCTCCATCATTGCCATCCATGTTTTGACAGCCTGTAACCCTCGTTCTCATTTTGCCTTCAAGATCCATCAACCCCTACTCTAAATATTCCAACCTCTTCGTTAGTTTAGCAGAAATTTCTCTCCACTCGTTGATTGCTTCCATGTCCACTTTATGTTGTTCAAAATGCCTGGCTTCAGATTCAAAAACCCTTTCTCGCAACATCCTATATTTGACTTGTGCTTTAGCAACGTCATCTACAACCGTATTCTTTAGATTAATCCCTGGCTTGACATCCCCCGCTATATCATCTACCAACCATGATGGATAGAAGTGCACATGGCCAGCATGGTACCAATCTGGCTCGATGGTATCTTTCTCCACAATGATCTTTTGATGCCACATGCGTTGTGCCTCGAACTTGAATGGAATGGCATTCCCCTGGAAGTTCGCTTTGTGGTATAACCTATTTTCTCCCAGCTTGCCTCATAAACCTGATAAGAGCATAAGGATAGATCCCCCTCGATCCGATTAGCACTAGATGAGGAGTATCTCTTGACCTGATGAAGAATTCACTGCTAGGGAACTAATCAAACATCCAATGTACCTTGTCATCAGTCAAATTGCTAAAGAAATGTACCCAGCTCACAGCGTTTTCCGGTTGCGCAAACCTGTTTGTGATAAAAGTCATTCTCTTTGGATGATGATAGGCTATGTGGTCATTCCATGATCGTCGCGGAAGTTCTTGACCATATTCTCCCCTATTAAGGTGTTCCAACAACCGTACTTGCAGCAACAGATTGCAACCCTTGAAATGCCTATGCCTCTTTTTGTAAAAGTCTAAAGCTCGGTACATCTCAGCCAAAATCAAAGGGACAATAGTGTAAGTTTGCCCCTCAATCTCCTCCATTAAGGTCTTAGTGACAATAGCTAGGCGAGTGTGGATTCTTTCTCCCTGTATTGGAAATACCATCACCCCTAGAAAGCAAACAATGAATACAAAAACTCGGCGGTGAGTCCAACTCAAAGAAGCGATGGCAAACTCATCATGATAAAGGCGATATGACATGTTGTGCCTATAACGCTCTTAAAGGAAATCGAATGGTATGTAAGACTTCTTCAAGCAGACTAACTCATCATTTTCCTAAAACCCATCATTTTCAAGAAACCTCAAGAAGTGCGGTTTTTCGGTACCAACAAACCAGGGCTATCCCATGGGAGCCTAGCGAAGCCTCCTATTTCTTCTAAAAGGGAAGTCATTTCAATGTCGCCAAAACGGAAGACAGCTCTCTTCTCATCCCAAAATATGGTGGCAGCCTCAATCAATGCATTGTTTAGCTGAATGTCTAACAAGGAGGGTAAATTTCCGAGGACCCTTTTCACATGATTTTTGTCACTTGGTAAGAGATTTTCCCACCAATCCAGCAGCAATGGTGGGATATTTTGAACCATGCCGAACCTGGGGACTTCGTGCCTCATTCCTGCAAAACAAATAGAGTTATCCCTTTCCCCCTCCAGATTTGGCTATTTGCACGTCAATGAACAACATATTGGCATATTTTCTCCAAATAATGCACAGATCGTGATTGTGTCCATTGGGATTATGGAAATCCCAGCGGACTTTGGACAAGGCTTTCCTTAGCGAGTTATTATGCGCACAGCGTTCTAACCCATACTAGGTTTGGACATGATGCATGCATAGTTAATATTAGAGTGGGGGTTTCTAGAAGAGTCTAGACTGGTACCCTCAAGCGGACAACTTGAGAGGGAAAGGCACAGCACCGTCGACTACACCGCTAATCGACTAATTTTACCGCAAATACGCCTTTTCAAATTTAAAGGGTGATTAAGGAAGAGCACAGACACTCATCAAGTGCCGCTATGGTATTAACTACGCACGAGTGGAATATGATTTGGATCACGCTTTATGCAAAGATAAAACAACAAGTTGTCAAATATTTTGCATGATTAAAATAGTAAATGCAGCATTGAATGAAACGTAAAGACATAAAAAGAAAGGAAAACAAGGAAGAAGTTAGTTCGGGTAATGTGGAAATTGTAATAAAGTAGACAAGTGAGTGAGGGCGGGGAGAGACATGATGTAAAAATTCTTAAAAAATGTCAATTGGAAAACGCATGTTATGAGCAGAGATTTGCATATTAATGCGAATTCAAATAAATGGAAAGCGGGGAAAGGGCGTACAAGTAGCAATAAAAGTGAAACAAGACCTGGATATTCATGTAACAGCAAAAAATAATATAAGACACGTTTATCAGAGAAGACTAATTCATATAGACCAAGTTTGCTATGGTAAGAGCCTAAAAATATCCCCAGCAGAGTCGCCATGCTATCGCGCCACTTTTTCTCGCGAAATCAGGTTTCGATGTCGTGACAACTCTTTCAAGGAAGGTGTTAAAAGAGAAGAAGTGTTGCCACGTAACGGGTTTAAGGTGTGTTTGCACACCTATTTGCAAATAACTCTGTTTTAACTAGTTTGCATCACCAAAGATCGGGTAAGGGCTCGAAATTACCTCGAAGAGAAGGTGTTAGGCACTCTTTGAGGTCCACAACTGTGGGTCCTGGCCGAACTCGAATTATATGAATTAGTCAGACAAACAAAAGACAAAGAAAGCAAGAACTCTCGGAAGTTATTATCAAAAGTCATTGAATAAACATAAATAATTGATTTAAAGACAAGGGGGGGGGGGGGCCTAAGNAAGAGGGAGAGGGGGGGGGGGTCCTAAGTTTTTTAGCCTAAAGGATACCCCGTGCAACATAAATAATACTTCGTAACTCCCTTGAGATGGGGTGTTACTCATATTATTCAACGGGCACAGACTATCATCTCCTACTACCCGATTATTATCTTTAAGTTGTTACCTAAAGCGTACTATTTCAATTATAAGTCGTACCCTATGCGTGCACTACCCGTCCCGTGCCTATAGTCCAGGAGGCTTTGGACTTCTATTTGGGTAGTTCTAGACTTCACTTAGGCTGCTCAAAATAATAAAACTAAGCGACACTCAAAACAAGTAGGACTTCCCGTACGGACAGTTAAAGGGCTCAAGTTAGCCTCCACACTTAGACAACAAATGCACGCAAACAAATTCTCACATTAAGCGTTAGACAGTTTCAGAATTGTGCCAAATTAAAGCCATTAAGCCCTATAGACATGATTTCTAGGTGATTCTGGATTTCCATATATTATATGCAGTGCTGCTGTTCTAAATTAAATGATTTACAGATTATTGGTGTTATAAAATTTACAGACTTGATTTCTAAGCGATAGGCATCCAGACATGGAAGCAAGTTGAAGAACCCGCATTATTCATAGACAGGATATATGAATGTCGCATACTGATTATTAAGAAGAATTGCAGATTTCCAGTCATTAATCTTGTAGATGTTGTGCCTAAGTGATTTATGCATTAAGTGACAACGAAGTCTATTGGAGAAGAGCCTAGAATAATGAATGCTTTTGATAGTGATCTAAGTAAATCGATTTGAGAGGTGCATCATTAACGGTTATTAAAACGAATAATGATATCCTATAGACATGGGCTCTAGCGTCTGGGACTAATTTTATGGCTATACTTAGTCCTATAGGCATGATTTCTAGTGAATAGTGCAAGACAGTAGCAAGGAAGTGATCAACAATCCTATTGGCATGATTTCTCGTGTACAGTATAAGAACAACAGCGAATTGGTCAATTTAAAGACCTAGAGGCATGATTTCTAGATGAAGACTAGTAGAGCATAATCCTATAGTCATAGAATCTAATGAATATGTTGCAGTTATGCAAATTGAAAGGATGGTCATTGACATTTTATTTCCTATAGGCGTGATTTCTAACAAACATATAGGAGCAAAGCATGTTGAACGAATTAAATACCTATAGGCAGGATTTCTACCCATTTCATGTAAATATTAGAATATACTCATTCCCAATTTCACTAACACCCCAATCGTTCATACAAAAATATTATCACAAGCCCAGATTAACAAGTAAAAGAGTAATATTACATGGCAATAGGTAGGCCTGTAGCAGGCCCAAATAAAGAACTAAATACCCAGCCTTGCTGGGGCTTCAACATTTCCAGCCTAGCATGCCACACGATCACAGGTCCATAGGGGAGTTCAGACCCCTTTTGGTGAGCCACAGCACCAAGTATTGCATCACTTGGAATCAACATAATACATGGTAGGGAGGTAGGGTATTAGGGACAGTGTTTAGAAATTGAGGAATGACTAGAACCTAGCCCTAGTGTCTCAGAGTTCACAAGGACCTCAATTGGACCCCGAGTAGTGCTCACACTAGGGAGGCCAACAACAGAACTTAGATAGCCTTGGTTTTCAGCCGGCTAGGAGTAGGAATATAGAATTTCAAAGTAAACAAGTAAGGAGGGTAGATGGAGATCACTGAACTGAGCATACACCACAAATGGTCAAGTAAGCCACTAGGTTCAGCAAGGTGCACATAGCAAAGTATCACATAAACAAACATCATGAGAATTCGGAGAAGAGACAGGTTTGCAAGCATACATAGGTTGCACTAGTGGACATCTAAGGGTCTAAATTAAACTAAATATAACCTAATACCACATTAATCAACACTTGAACACAATAGAGGGATACATATATTGATAACCACAGAAAGGAGAGAACAACAGATGGACCAAGACATACTGGGAAACATGTTATCACAAGAGTCCCGGAAGATAGAATCGGAAATCTAGGACAACATGAAACAAGTTTAAAAAGGTCTTAAAACACTCTAATATACACAGGACTCATTAAAACCTCATTCAAGTAAGGGGTTCTCATAAACCTAGGGCATTATCTAAACACAACATGCAAAATAGCATACAACCAAAATGCTGAAGTCTAAATTCACATGTTAAGATGCTACAGGGTATAGAACTAATCCTAAGAGATAACAGATCACATGGTGCAGATTATAGTGAAGCGTGACATGAACAATAGATTATTCTCATGCATCAATTAACATAGAATGATATTAAAGACGAACACCATCACAGTAGAACCAAAGTTCAGATACGTGTGCAGAAAGAAGGAAAGGAGTTAAACATTATGAAGGCTTAAACACTAACCAGTAGCAGAATTAAAAAGTGCAGAGTATAGTAGCAAAAACCCTAAATCCCCGATGCTTCAGAGTTCACAAGAGCCTCAAGAATGGTCCTCGAGCAGTGCTTGCACCGGAGGAGGTTATCCTATAGTTTAGAGAGCGTTTGAGTGTGCCAGTGAGTGAATAAGAGAAGAGAGTAGTGAAAACAAAGCAAAGATCCAGAGATTCCAAAAATCCTCCTTAAAGAGGTTTCATGAAAGGGTTTATATAGTAGCATATCTCATACATAAAACAGGAAACATGGTAAAAATCAAATACAGAATAAGGAAAATATGCCAGAATCAATCAGAATCAATTTTAGGGCAACTAACACAGAGAATAAGGAAGTTCAGTGATTTAAACAAGGGACAAAAAGTGACATGCAAGAATCAAGTAGCACTCAAAATAAGGAAATCAAAAGGTTCAACAGAGAATAAGGAAAATAGCATATGAAAATCAATTAGAGTTCGTTTTAAGGTAAATAAAATCGAAAATAGGAAAAATACAGTGTGGTAAACAAAAATAAGGAAAATATTAGTCAAACACAAGAAAGGGAAGAGTATCAATCAGAAATCAGTAAAGAATAAGGGAAAATCTCAAACCCAAGTAGAGACTGACGCCTTGGATCAGACCAAAAATGCAAGGACCGTTCAATATAACATGTATAGAGACGAAAGATCGTCCAGATCTTCACAGAATCAAAGTAAATCGGGTCGTTCTTGAGAGGTAGGTCTTGCCAAAAATAAGGAAAGAACTAAGTGATGCCAAAACATGCGTATAATGATAGAGTATCACAAAATAGGTAAGTAGACCATGGATTGATTCCATGTTTGAGCCGGAATCGGACAGGGTTAGGGGTTACGGTGGCTAGGGTTTGACACAGAGATAAGGGGAGGTTGAGAGAGTTCAACGGCGGCAGGTAAAGGGAAATGGGGTTAGGGTTTCTGGGGTTAGATAATAAGATGGGGGATTGATTATGGGCACGGCCAGGATTTTAAAAGGCTGGGCCGGTATAGGCAGCGACCGGATTGGGTATGGATTGGGCTTGGGGTTATTGGGCTAGTGTATCGGGTAATTGGGTTGAGGTTTGGGTAGTTTTAGGTCCGAAATTAGGTTTAAAATTAGGCTATTATTTAAATACCCAATATTTTTATCAATAAATAATTTATAAAAGTAATTAGTAAATAACAAAAATACTATTTATGCACTAAAAATAATAACTTGACCTTGTAATAATATAAAAGGTTATTTTGGCATAAATAATGTAATTTTACATGAATATAGGTTATTATTACAAAATATGCAATTAGCCCTAAAATGCAAATATAATTATAAAAAATGGAGTAAAATATTTAAAAACATACGTGCTAGAGTAAATGATGAGTTTGGATGATTAAATCACCATAAAAATAATTTGAAGGATAATTATTGGATATTGATACAATAAAATGCAGAAAGAAATTGATTTAAAACCTTTAAAAATTATGAAAAATTATGTAAATTGTTTGTATAGGTTTATAAACTAGATGATGATGCAAATATACTATTTTGAAAGTATATGTATACAATTTTAAAATATGAGGGAAAAATTGGGTATCAACACCCACTAGCTAAATGCTTGGGGTCGGGAGATACCGAATATGCCATGAGAGAAGTTCGCGAAGGCACTTGCGGAAACCATTCGGGGGCAGAATCTTTGGTTCGGAAATTAGTCAAGGGCGTCTATTACTAGACCGAAATGGAGTAATATGCGAAGGACATCGTACGAAAATGCAACGACTGTCATAGACATGCCCCAATGATCCATCAACCGGGAGAAATACTCCACTCGATTTTTTCCCCGTGGTCATTTATGAAATGGGGAATGGACATCGTCGGTCCGTTACTGTGGGCACCAGGTAAGGCTCAATTCATATTGTTCATCACCGATTATTTTTCCAAATGGGTCGAAGCTCAAGCGTTCGATAAAGTATGAGAGAAAGAAGTCATTGACTTCATCTGGGACCACATAATATATCAATTTGGGATACCAGTAGAGGTTGTTCTCAATAATGGAAAACAATTCATCGGCAGTAAGGTAAATAAATTTTTTTAAGGTCAGAAATTAAAAAATATACTATCAACACCTTATCACCCTTGGGGGAATGGGCACGAAGAATCAACAAACAAGACCATACTTCAAAACTGGAAAAAAAAAAGGTTGACCAGCGCGAAAGGAAAATGGAAGGAAATTCTACTCGAAGTCCAGTGGGCATACGGCACGACCTCAAAATCTAGTATCGGGGCCACCCTATTTTCGTTGGCTATGGAGCCGAAGCCTTAATACTAGTCGATGATTAGGTATAGATTATTTAGCTTAGTTCATGCTTCAATTTTAGAATTAATGGTTGCAATTTGCAAACATTGATTCATGCCTATTTGACTTTGTTTCTACTTGAGAAAAAAGGGACCTAGCCTAGGATAACTTAGCTAACAACAAATTGGGTTAATTGTGAGATTGATTAACCTATTTAAAGGGTTCAAGCTAGAGATAGTAATAACCCGACTTGAGGTCTTATCAACTGTTTTTGTTGATACCCAATTGGGCTTGAGAAAGCCAAATTGGGCAAAATCACTCTCTGACCAAGAGGTATTGAGTGGGTAATGTAGAGTTGAGAGCTATAATACAACCAAATCAACAAAACAAGCATTAACATCTTTATCCCATTAGGCAAACACCTAGGTAATGGTGACAGTCCTATGCCTTTTACCCATTTGGAAAAGCCATATTTATCTCTAGTCTATTCTCTTTAGCTGCATTTATTAGAGTAAATGCAGAAGTAGTAAACAAAATTGTGTTGTGGAGGTGCAATCTAGATTAGCCAATTGCTGATTTCAAATATATACCCTAACACCCCTCATAACTCCAGTGAATTCGACCCCGACTCCTAGTTGGGTATTATTATTGCATACGACCATTTCATAAACTCGGAAATATGCCTTTAGGGGATGTGAACATCGACAATGAGCACGTTGAGGAGGTTCCTCTTGAACCTCAAGCCAATAGAAGAGGTCAGGCGCCTCATGACACAGTTCTCGCTCCACCCCTACCTCCACCATGAATGGCTCCACACCAGGTGTTACTCAATTAAGGGTACGTTAGTGCAATAGTCCCTCCCCGTATTAGGGCAGGCAACTTTCAAATCACAAATGTGATACTTACTTTGCTAGAGCAACGAGGTTTCATCACCGTTGCTCCAAGTCAAAATGCGTATAAACATTTGAAAGGGTTTGTGGACACTTTTTGGGGAGCAAACAAATAAATGTCTCCGAGGATGCATTGTGTCACGCCCCAAACCTGGGGAGGCGTGGCTGGCACTCGGCGCCGTGCTGGCCCGAGCGAACCACTCTTTAACTCATGATCATTCGACCAAAACTAGAACATACATAGGTCAAGTTAGCTATACTAATTACATTTGTAACTATCATGGGCCCATATGGCCACAACTCATAATGTACAACTGAAAGTGGGCAATACTGTATCAATAAACTATCGTTCTTAAAACATGGATACATATGGGCCGTTAAGGCCTCTGACATACTGTACAAACTGAACCTCTATCTACAAAGCCTCTAAGATTAACAAACATCAAATGGGACAGGGTACCGGCCTACCCGTAAGACTGTAACAAAACTCTGACACGATGACTCATAGACTCGGCTGCACTCCGAATAAGGTGGAGTCTTACTGATCCTTTGATAAATGTCAATCTCTTATACTGTAAGGGCTCGTCAAACTGATTATCTATACCTGCAGGCATGAATGCAGTGTCCCCAACAAAACGACGTCAGTACGAATAATGTACTGAGTATGTAGGGCAGAACTGAAACATAACCTTAATTCAACATTAATTAAAGACATATAAAAATCAGCCTGAATCTCTGAAGTACCATCGTATATGCATATATATATATATATATATATATATATATATATATATATAATGCTTCTCTTTGAGACTATTATCCATATGTATGATGCATGACTGCCCAACTGATCAGTGGTAACCGCCCGGCCGGCCGTAGCACGGTAATAAATGCATGACTGCCTGACCGGCCGTAGCTCGGTGGTAAATGAATATGCATGTATTCCCAACCGATGGTAAATAATGATACATAACTGTCCAACCGGTGGTAATTGCTCGACCGGCTGTAGCCCGACGGTAAATGCATGTGTTCCCGACCAGCCGTAGCACAGTGGTAAATGAATATGCATGACTGCACAACCGGCTGTAGCACGATGGTAAATATGTAACTGCCCAACCGACTGTAGCATGGTGGTAAATACATGACTGCCCGACCGATCGGAGCTCGGTGGTAAATGCATATGCATGAAGATACATGTATTACTATATTATAAACATTAACATCTTTATAAAATATTTCAATAGGGAACTAGATACATACTTAGACAAGCTTGAATATCACTTTACGGAAATGAAAAACATGGACATCCTTATCTGCTAAGAGTACAACCACTTATGGAATATTGTTACATTTACGTATTGTTACTTGGATCATGCCAAAAGAAAGAAGGATTAACCTTAACATACCTGGAGTACGAAAAAATCCGTATGATATTCTTGAAAAAGGTTGCACTGTACTCCTTTAGAACCACAAAATTTTACGTTGCTACGGTTCTAACAATTCTCGAAAAAACTTTCTAACTTCTCTCTCTTTGCTCATCTACAAGTGGTTAATCGACTTTCGAAACTAGGATATCAATAAGAAATATTCTTGTATGGTACCAGCATATATTGAGTCATGTTCTGTTTTAACCAATTTATACCAAAAAATATATAAATCGTTCGCGATTTCGACATCTGTAGGTATCAACATTTGCAAATACTAAAGTTCAATATTTGAATTTTAAGAAAAAAGTACTAAAGTACTGATATGAAATATTATCTCATAGTAGTACAAGATAATTTTCACACATAAATCTTGAACTATTTTGAGTAAACTTCATGCCCGAAGACAAACTTAAACTAAAATTCATGTCCAATGATAAGTGAACTCAATGTATTAAGTTGCCACCTAATGAAAATTGATTAAGAGTCACTTCTCCAAGAAGTGGCTTGCTGCCACGTGGGGGTAGGGGTGGGAAATTAATCTTATCCAATAATCAATTAATTAATTAGGTCATAAACCGCTATCTGGAATTAACAATTTACCTGCATAATTAAGAATTATCTCAAATTACTTAAAGTTCTACTTATTTTAATATATTTTATACATCCTACTATCATGATTATATGGTACCTGTACGGTACTAGTCTATCAATATCAGGTATTTTAGCTCGGGCAGTATTTTATCTCAAAATGACAAATTTCGGCCAACCTCATTTTCTTCAACTCGTTTACCCTCTCAGCCCAATAGCCCAAGCGGCATGTATCCATGGTCAGCCCAACAGAAGATTTTATAAAGCTGATATGTCAAGCACCTGGAATTCAACGTCGAACCAAGTTGGCCCCATCTACAGACAAAGATTAATCTCCCCAATTGTGGCCCTTTGATACCCATCGAAGGCTTTCACGTTCATGCTTCCTACCCTTATTTCATGGAAACTTTTACCCAATCTTTTCAAAGTATCCAACGGACAAATGTTGAGGCTTAAACCTCCATTGATCAGAACTCTGGCAATGAATTTGTCTTCAAATTGTATCGTGATATGCAATGCTCGGTTATGATTCAACCATTCAGGCGGTAGTTCATCCTCGTGGAAGATTATCTTATGAATTTCCAGCACCTGTCTAACCATGTTGGCCATCTCTCCATAGCTGATATTGTTGGGCACCTAAGCTTCTCTAAACACCTTCATCAAAGCATTCTTGTGTGCCTCCAAATTTTGCAACAGTGACAGGATGGATATCTGAGCTGGGGTTTTGTTCAAATGATGAATGACTGAGTATTCCTTTGCTTTGACTTTCCTCCGAAGGTCATCCTGTCCTGTTTCAATGACAGGCTGCTTGGTAGTGGCATCCTTACTTGGTCCTCCCAAGTGTTCAGGTGTATAGATTCTTCCGGTCCTAGTCATTCCTCGTGCAGCGTCGGATTCCTCCATCTTTGTCTTTCCTTTTCGCATAGCTTCGGCAACGTAATCCCAGGGTATTGCTTTTGAATCAAAAGGAGGTGTGGTTGATACTATCATTGTGAAAGGTGTGGCCACTTCTCCTTCAAATGGAACAGGGGTGCCCGCGGTGGAGCTACCTCAACCTCAAATGGAAAGGATGCAGCTATCTCAACCTCGATTGGCGACTGCGTCTGTACTACAATTCGGGTGAGTGTGACTGCAAGTTTAAAGTCATCGCCTTCTCGAATAAGCCCGATTGACCCTTCGGGATCCCATTCTTCATCCATCTCTATCACATGTATTCTGCCGCCCGTATGATCCGGGAGAGGATTATTGCGGACATTGGTGTTGATACCCAATTTTTTCCTGTATATTTTACTTTCAAAATAGAATGTATATGCATATATAAGCATATTTAAGTTTTTTGGCATTTTTCCTAATTTTTAAAGTTTTAGAAATCAATTTATTGTCCATTTTTAACAGTATAAAATCAATAGTTATTCCCAAAAATTATCATTTTTGATGAATAATTTATTTTTATTCTCATATTTATACTAAATATAGTTAAGGTAATTTTATTTTTACAAATTCATTTGGTATTTTTTAAGCTAAATTGCATATAATTGTAATTATAGCCTACTTTACAATTAACAGCATTTTTATAATTATAAAATCACTTTTAGTATTTTTACATTAATATTTATATGTTATTAATTAGCCCAGTACGTTTAATTTATTTCCAAATCATTTTTTTTACTATTTTCATAAAATAACAAAAGGGAAAATTGGCTATTTAACAAACAGCCCTTATTATTTCAATTATAGCCAAATTGGCCACACCCCTATCAGATTTTTAAACGGCCCAATACCCTATTTAAACCAACCCAGCCCAATCCCCAAAATAACCCGGTCCATTTTTTTTAATCTGAGCCGTTGATCAAATGAGTTCAACGGCCCAGAATTAATTCCCATAATTAAAATCAATTACCCCCCCCCCCAAACCCCTCATTTCTTTGAGACCGTCTCTCTCTCTATATCGTCTCTCCCTCTCCCTTCTCTCTAGAACCTTCTGGTTCTCTCTTCTCCGAAGAACTCCACCGCCTCTCCGGCCGCCTCCAATCTCACCCCATTCGACCATCAACCGCCATGAAACCCTAGATGACTGGTTTTCTCTATTTTGGAGACCCCAAAACCACACCATGTGAATCAGTCCCTAAAAAGTCCCACCTGGTTTATTTTCCGGCCATCTCCGGCCACCTCCCTTTCACCAAGGCTCCGATGGGCCTCTCACCGTCCTGTTCAACACTTCTAGGACCTTCGAGCTTTATGGACCATGGTGATTTGAGACCTAGGGTTCCTGGCCCTGCTACTCGTGGGTTCTCCGGTGTGATTTCAGGCGAAATCACACCTTATATGTCACGATCTATGAAGTTTCGACAGGTTCTCTCAACTTTTATTAGGGTTTACCCTTTTGAAACCCTAACTCTCTCCTGAATCTCTCAAAACAGTGCTATTCTCATGCCATTCTCAAGTTTTCTTCAGTGTTCTGCTTATTCTCGAGTTTATTCTGAAAGAGCTTCTACTTTGAATCATTTTTTTTACTTTCTTTGAAAATTAAGGTTTCTTGGATTTCTTTTATGCATGCTCTCAACTGATTTTCTTTATGATTAAATCTTTTCTTTGTTTATTCTGACCTATTTCTATGCTCTAGCTGTTTTAATTTGACTCTGCTAAAAACCCTAATTTCTATAAATGTTTACTCGTTTGATTATGGGTGTTAGCATGACTCTTTGCCTTGACTATGTGTGTTAGACTAATTTTCTTGGCCTTGTCTCTATGTGTTAGCATGTGCCTTCGTCTGATTATGCATGTTAGCACGATTCTCTTTACTCTGATTCTATGTGTTTAAGCAGGCTCCTTCGTTTGATTGTGTGTGTTAGCCTGATATCCCTTGACTCTTGTTAATTTTTCATGGTCACCATGCTTCGAATATGTCCTGCTGAATCTTAACTTTTTTCTACTAGATCTGAGTGATTGTGTTTGTTCATCTCTCGTTCCCCTTCTGTCTATATAGCTAATTTTGGCTCGCTACTTTTGTTCATTCACCTCTATTTATATGTTAAAAATGCAGAATCATGACTTCACACGATTGATTCTGATTTTCCTTGATTGATTGGTAATTCAAAAACTTTCTTTTAAAACCCTAGCATTCTACTCGCCCGTTTGAATCAATTGGTTTAGTTACCTTATTTGTTATAGTACTCTGTTCTTTTAAGCCTTTCCTTAATTAGAATTTTCCTGAATTTGGACTTAATTGGCTACTATGTGCAATACTGGATCTCGATTTTTTTCTTTATTTATTCATACACTGATTTTTCCTACTTGCCTTATATGGTTCTGAATAGTTTTGTTTGATTTTGATTCCCTTAATTAATGGGAGTACTTCCTTGATTCTTTGATTAATTGATCCGAGTTCTTCAATTAACATATATCTGTGATTTTTACCTTATTTTACCCCCTACTTTCAACTATAAATACCCTAAGTCTTTTACACAAACACACAACAGTCCTCAGACTTACACACCACTGAATACTTTCAAATCTGCATTCTCTCTTGCTCACTTGCTCTATTACTATTCTTTGCTCCTGTTTATTTGCCGGCTGAAAGCCAAGGCTAATATAGTGCTACTCCTTTATCTTTGCATCCTGCTTTTGCTCTTTTACTGGTATGTCCAGATTAATTTTTCAAGTCTCACACCAATGTGTTTATTTTTGTTTCAGTTCATTATCTTTGTAATTTTTTTCTACTTATGCTTCTCTTGCTCAATGTGTGATTGACTCTTTGCTTTAATACTTCACCATGTCTTCTGATTTACATGTTAAGTCCGACTTTGTTTACTCCTAATTTTATTTGCTATGCCTATGTCCTGTTGTCACACATTAGCATGCCTAACTTTGCTGCTTCCCAGTCCCCTGAATCCCCTGATTCTGTGTAGTCGTGTTCATTAAACCTGCATCCCTTTTTTAGCATTGTGTGATCTATTTGCTCCCTTTCCCCATGATCATTGTATGCAATCTTATGCTACTGTTTCTGTTGTTTCTTTCTAAACAAACCCCTTGTTTTCTTAAAACTCTTCTTTTAAATATTTCTTCCTGCACGTCACACTATTCTTAGAAAATAGGTTCTGCCCCCTTCGTGTGAGCATTGCTTTGAGTACCCCTGAGTGCTCACTGAACTTTGACACACAAGGCTGGTATTCCACACTGCATCTGTCCTTCATTCTTCTAAAATGTCTAGGTGCTGGTATTGGCCTGGGACCCAATGGGGTCCTAGGGAGCTTTGCCGCACCTAGACCATGGAAAAGGCTGTAAACTCGAAGGGGTTTGAGATTGGAAGATTGGGCCTGATTGAAGGCTCCCTATAGCATAGCTTCTTATTTTTCTGTTCTTTAGTATTGTAATTCAGATGCTACTGGTTTGTAATAATTTGTAAACAAACAATTGGGGGTGAATAGTGAATATGGGGGAGGGCTATGCATGCTTAGTATAAATCATGGGTAGAAAACATGCTTATAGGATTTTATTTATTTATTTGCGCAATAGACAACCTGTATAGGTCATGCATCTGCTTTAGGCTCATTATTTTTGGACTGTCATTACGCTCGTCATGTAACCACGATCAGTTAATAACCAGAAATAATTAACAACAAGCCAAATAACTTGTCATTACTGCATTGGCATATTAGAAATCATGTTCTTAGGAACTCTTATGTGCATTAGATATCCTGCCCATAGGACTTCTTACTTGTTCGAGTTGCAGTGGTTAATTCATGTTAGTCCAATAACCGTGTTAAAATATGGCTAAGTAGTTTGAAAGGTTTTTCTGCAAATACTGTATCACACGTACCTTTATAGATCAGAATAAAATAGGTGTGCCCATTCCTTTATAAATAATCAGGCAATGCGTAACGACGCCTAGGCAAACCTTAGGCCCGTTAAGAACTGATCAATTTTGTTTCTATTAGCCTAAAACCAACCAACTTCTTTAACTTTCAACTCTGCCATTCCTATTCTTGTTTTGATTTTCTGAAGTTCACTCAGCTTTTTTTTCATAAACAAAACTCTACTGAAAACGATTTTGAAATGATTCACCTACTTACTTTTATTGAGCTTCTAATTTTATTTACTAGGTTACTCATCTCTGCCCAGAATCATGCTATTATTGCTACTACTTCATTTTCAAAACCAAGTTTTAACTGCTTCTATCTTTTGAGACCTTAATTGTGTTAAGTCATGCTATTTATGTGTTTTGTTTGAGGAGGTATATATGAGCCTTTATATGTCTACATGCTTCCCCCAACATGCAGTATATGTTTTGTATGTCGCCTTAGATTTTTATCCTTTGAAACCAATCAGCCTAATATCCTACCCTTTAGGATTAGTGGTCCTAAGTGCCTCCGGAACTGATAAGATGGGGCGGGTAATAGCATGCAATAGGTAAAACGAGACCATTCCGCGTTTAATACCTTAACGGGGTGGGAACGGGTAGATATGAATGTGATGACCACACGATAACACCACGTGTATAAACGGTTACCGGGTGTTGTGTGGAGTGATCTATATTATGTATAAACCTAGGACCCCTTCCCTTATTTACACGTTTTATTTTCAGAATTCCAACTACATTTTTTTTGCCAAACTTCAGTTTTTTTTTAAAACTGCTTTTGACTTGCTACAACTATATGAAATTTCTTCCTTTGTTCAAGATTTCAAAACTGCTTCCTCTATCAAATTCAGTTTCTTTAACTTCCTTAATCTCTTGCAACTATTATGTGAAAACCCCCTTTGTATTTGTTTGCCTACTTGTTGTTTGTATTTAAAGTCACAATATAACATGGCCGGGAACCACACTAGTGGATCTTAACGGGTGCCTAAAACCTTCCCCTCGAGATAATTTATAGCCCTTACCCGAACTCTGGTTTTCCAACTCAAAAACCCTTAGTGTCCTAATGCACTTAATCATTAGGTGGCGGCTCTTCGAATCCAAACACCCAAATCTTAAACAGGATTAGAGTTGTCTTCCCAAATGTCGTAAACCCGATTTCGCGAGAAAAAGGGGGCGTTGACAGCATGGCGACTCTGCTGGGGGTATTGTGTAGGCTTTTACCACTTCATGTTATGTGTGACTTTATTGCTTCTTTGTTGCTTTATTTAATGTCCTTATTCAAAACTGACTTGGTTTTTTGTTTCTTTTTCTTTAACGCTTTCATTTACTACTTTCCTTCAATACCATTGTAATTTTTTGAGCAATTATTGTAATTATTATTTTATGAACGTGCAAATACGTGAAAATTTGTTCCATTCTAGTAATTGCATCTTCAACATCATATTCCACTCGTGCCAAAAAAATATCATAGCAACGCTTATAATGAGTGTTTGTGCCCTTCCAATATATCACCCCCTAAATTTGGCAAAGGCGTATTTGCGGTAAAAGCAGTCGATCAGCGATGCAGTCGACGGTTCCGTGCCTTTCCCTCTTGAGTTGTCCGTTCAAGGGTACCGGTCTAATACCCCATAGAAACCTTACTCTGTTTTAACTGTGCATGCATCATGGTCAAACCTAGCTGAGTCAGTTATGTTGTCCGCATAATGACTCTTTAAGATAGCCTTGTCCAAAGTCCACTGGGTTTCCTTGAAACCCAAACGGACAAACACCATATTCTGTGCATTTATTTGGAGAACTAAATGCCATTATGCTAATTATTGGTTTAAATAGTCGAGTCTGGTGGGGGCAAGGGTCTAACCCTTTTGTTTTGCAGAAAATAAGGCATGAGTTCCCCAACTTCGGTATGGTTAGCACGCCCTCACTCTTGCTGACCTGGTGGAGGAATCTCCCATCAAGTGACCAAATCAATGAATGGAAAGAGAGGGTCACCAAGGCTAGCGAAAAGGTGGAATATCTGGAATACAGTCTGCTGGAATTGGAAGGAAAAGTGAGAAAAAGAGTCACCGACTGCCAGAACGCTGAGGGAAACGAAGGAGAACGCCTGGCAAAGGTATTTTTACTGGAGAACCTACGCGGCCTGGAGGATTTGATCAACGATAACATTCAACCTGGGGAAGGTCCTTCTGGGACCAAGTAGTTAAGAGTCTTTCCGTTTCTTTAAATGTAATAAGGCCAATGGCCATTAGTGACATTTTACTTTCCGCAATTTTAGTGTCGTTTTGGGATTCGTCTTATTTTTATCAATAAAATGAGGCATTTAGCATTATAAGTTCTCCAGATCAACTTGTCGCTAGGCCTACTTCGGGCATAACGAGGCACCCAATTTAGGGCACAATTTATATTCTTACACTATGTGTTTAAATATTGCAACATTTTTCTCATAACCCTCACTAACTTATTACCTTTTTTGTTTTTACTTTTGTTTTATTCCCCTCCCCAAAAGGTTAGTTCGTGCACTCTGGCATCATCATCCTACTCCACAAGATCTAAGGTCCCTTCACCTCCTCCTCCTTCGAGTCCTATCAGAAACAAGAACAAACTAAAAATGGAAGACTTGAGCAACATCAGGAAGGAGAACTCAGTTGAAAGGGTAGAGGTCCCTCAGGGTATTCAGGTTCCCAAAGAAAGTGCCGCCCAGCTCGAACAGAAGTTACTGAAATTTCAAGAAGAATTGGACCAAGTTCGGAACCTGGAAAACTTGTCATTTTCTCTCAATACCCCAGATGTAAACTTTCCCAATGCTCAAAACCCTACACCTCCGCAGAACATCCCAAAACCACAGAAACAACCCGCTCCCCATCAGAACTGCAACACATGTCACACTTCAAACAACACCCCGCTCCTCATTCCCGAACCACTAAGCACAGATGATTATCCCCATCATACCCCCATCTATGTGGAAACCATGCCACAATATACTCAACCGATCTCAAGCACACCGGAGTCTGATGACAAAGACTCTCTCATCAAGAACTTGGCCGCAGAACTCAAGAAACTGACTAGCCGAGTCCAGGGTGTTGAAGGAAACAAAGGTATTGAGGGGCTGAATTATGAGGACCTTTGCATTCAGCCAGACGTCGAGCTTCCTGAGGGGTACAAACCTCCCAAGTTCGAGATGTTTGATGGCACATGAGATCCCAGGGTCCATTTGAGGACATACTGCCATAAGCTAGTCGGAGTCGGAAGAGATGAAAAGATTCGCATGAAGCTCTTCATGAGAAGTTTGAAAGGTGATGCTCTATCTTGGTACATTAGCCAAGACCCCAAGAAGTGGACAAGCTGGGTAGGAATGGCGTCCGATTTCATGGACAGGTTCAGATTCAACACGGAGAATGCACCAAATGCATTCTATATCAAGAATTTGAAGAAGAAACCCACGGAGACATTCCGCGACTATGCTACTCGTTGGAGATCAGAGGCTGCTAAGGTCAGGCCGACCTTGGAAGAAGAACAGATGAACAGGTTTTTCATCCGAGCTCAGGATCCACAGTATTATGAGAAGTTGATGTTGATCGAAGGCCAGAAATTCTCCGACATCATCAAGCTAGGAGAAAGGATTGAGGAAGGCATTAAAAGTGGTATGGTCACTAATTTTGAGGCATTACAGGCTACCAACAAGGCTCTACAGTCTGGTGTCACGTCTAAGAAAAAGGATGTGAGTGTTGTGATGGTTGCACAGAGAAGAATCCCCAGTAAAATACCAAGCTTACCCAATACGTCCTCTCACATATCAACCCATCCCTAATTACCAAGCACCTCCGCCCTCTAACCAAATTCCACCACCGACTTACCAATCATCTCCATCCCCCACATATCAACCTACCTCGCGAAGATATTCCCAACCCGCACCCGTCCACCAAGCCTAAAATGCTCAGCCCTCTCACTATCAATCACCTCCCGCCCGCCAAAACTTCCCTAGACCTCGACCAAACTTTGACCGCAGACCTCCCAAACAATACGCCGCCATTGCCGAACCAATCGACCAGCTGTATGAAAGGCTTAAAGCTACTGGTTACGTCACCCCAATCCCTGCCATAACTCTAGAAATCCTTCCCATTGGGTCAACCCGAACAAAACCTGTGCATACCATTCCGGCATGAAGGGGCATACCATTGATGAATGCCGATCTCTGAAGGATAAAATCCAAGCCTTAATTGATAATAAGATCATCGCGGCAAAAGAGCCCGCTCCCAATATTCGCAACAATCCCCTGCCTGATCATAAGGGTGGAGGTGTGCACATGATCGAGGTAGAAGATGATTGGGACCCCAAAGGGTCGATTGGATTAATTGCCGAAGGTGACGAACCCAAGAAATCAACGGTCGCACTTAATCCGATTGTATTCCAGATTCAGCCTTCCGAAGACGTTGAAGTAAACATTTCCATACCACTTGAGTTCGAGGCACCTCCTTCTGCAAAGACGCAGGGACCAATCGAGGTCGAGTTTGGGTCCCCAAAGGCGCCAGATCCCTTTGAAGTTGTTGTGTTACCTTCCAAGGCAAGGGTGCCTATTCCAGTAGCTATGACAGCCATAGCACCGTTCCACACAAAAGCTATACCGTGGGATTACACCGCCGAGGCGAGAAGAAAAGGGAAGGTCAAGTTCGGGGAAGCCGTTGCGGCACAGGGTATGACGAGAACCGGTAGGGTTTATACTCCGGAGCATTTAGTTGAATCAAGTAAGCAGGCTTCCGGACAGCCTATTGAAACTGGGCCCGATGATCTCTGGAGGAAGATACAAGCAAAAGAGTACTCAGTCGTTGATCAACTGAATAAAACACCGGCACAGATCTCCATCCTAGCTCTGCTGCAAAGCTCCGATGCGCATAAGAATGCCTTGTTGAAGATACTGAGTGAGGCATATGTACCCAGTAACATAACCGGAGGAGAAATGGCGAACATGGTAGGGCAGATATTGGAGAGTCATATAATCACTTTCCACGAGGATGAGTTGTCCCCAGAAGGGTTAAGCCACAACAAAGTGTTGCACATCACTGTGCAATGGGTGAAAGATATTTTTCATACCAGCGCAATTGGATTAGATCTGGGGTATGGGTACATACTAAAATAGTGATGCCCATTGTAGATCTCTCAGAACATGGTGGGGCGTAGGAGCCCTGATGAATTCAAGGATTGGGGCCAGTCAAGGTCAAAGAGCCTTCGATGGAGATTTCCCAATAGGATCCACTATTGGAGAATCAGTTTGTATCTACAAATGGGACCGCACTTGGTTCGACGTTGACTTTCAAGTGATAGACATCCCAGCATCTTACAACTTACTAGTGGGACGACTTGGAGATCCACGCCGCTGGAGCTGTAGCATCAACTCTGCACCGGGCAGTAAAAGTTCGAGTGGAATCACCAAGAGGTGATTATTTCAATTAGCGCGATCGGTAGTACATCCATATACAGTGCCCGGTTCAGACCATCCTAGGCCAAATCTGGAGGATGAAGGAAGATAGGTCGGAAAGAACCTACCATCAAATTGAGGCGAGTTCAAAACGTGCGTGGAAAAGGACAAGTGGATGGGATAACAAAGTATCGAAAGTAATATTGACTGAATTGAGTGCGGATAACGAGCCTGGCAAGGGACGTTGGCAAAAACATCAGGGAGATCCCAACACCCATCTAAAGATCAAAAAACATGGTACGCACTTTTGTGTTTGGGATACGAGTACACCTGGGAAGATTCAAAACTCGGTCGCCACACATGCGCAAGTCCCACTACCCACGGAGCATCCGATAACCAGCTCGCTGGTAGGCAGGACTTTCCAGCTCAGCAGTATGTAATACGGTCAGGCAAGAGAGCAGGAAGGGCATTAGCAGCAATGAGCAGAAGCTTGTTCCTGGAGGACATCAATACGGACTTGTCATGTCATTTTTGAGGAGGAAAAGGAGGGAAGGCGACTTTCACATACAAGCTGTGAGCCGAGGGGCCACCTCAATAATTGGTCCAGTCAAAGAACCAACCAAAGGCCCGGAAAGCTTCGGGCTAGCAAGGCTGAACAAGAAGAACATGCATTATCTTTACTTTTTTTCCGCTAGTGGATTTTCCTTTCCGTATCTCTTTTTAAATTTCAAAAAAGAGCTCCGATATTCGAAACAATTATGGAATTTATCAAAAGTATTTCGAGTTTCCTTATAAATCTTGCTCTTATTATTTTCTCTATCATTTACTTTATTTACAGCAGCATTAGTATTTACTTATTCTTATGAACCGAACGTAATGTGACATAGCAGACGAGATAACCGACAAACGGAATATAGACTTCCGAGAAGAGGCATGATATATCAGAAGAGGTTGTGTAAAGAGGTAAGAAATTTGAGAATCGAGGCCTAAGTACTAACTTGGACGAAACTGGAGGTTGGTCAACTTGGGGGGAATAAAACCAAGAGAAAATGGTCAAGGAAACAACCGCACTCAGTGTTCATGACTGTCACCACAAAAGGGAAGAAGTAACGGAAAATTTCTTAAAAGAATAATGGAGACATATTTGCTGGTCCGTAATGATGATATGACGGTCTCAGTAACATCTATTGTAGCTCACAAATGCCAACTAGATTCGACATGGTCCGCCGGTAAAGCAGAACTCAGAAAAGTTCATAGCAGAGCATGATTTTGAAAATCACAGAAGAGTCACCACAACAATGTCAAAGGCCAAGGTTCTCAGGGTAATGGAGTATCCACATGGTTTAGCCAACGATGGCCATAAGAGCCATTGTAGCGAGTACGCGAAGAAGGAGCGGAGTGGTCAGGGAAGTCTGTGATCCATTAACGACGGGGATCTCAAGCCGGCCAGTCCGAAAGATCGACTCTCCTTGCAAACATACACATTCCTGATTGATACATACTGCCGCAAGCACACAGCTTGCAGTCATTTGTTGGATGTTTTGTTGGTGTATCATCAAATATGGGATGGACCTAGAAGATCGCGGAGAAACGGCTTTCATTACACGCGTGGGATGTATTGTTAAGACATCAGATATGCCGTTGGGTTAAACGAATGTTGGGCAACTAATGAGGGCCATGACTACTATTTTCCATGACATGATACACAAAGAGATCGAGGTATATGTAGACGATGTCATCATCAAATCCATGAAAGCCACTGACCACATGGAAGATCTGAGGAAGTTCTTCAATAGATTGAGAAGGTACAACTTGAAACTGAATCCCGCCAAATGTGCATTCGGGGTTCCTGCCGGAAAACTGCTTGGGTTCATCGTAAGTCGACGAGGAATAGAACTAGATCCATCAAAGGTTAAAGCCATTCAAGAATTGCCACCGCCAAAAAACAAGAAGGACGTGATGAGTTTCCTGGGGAGACTCAACTATATCAGCCGGTTCATAGCTCAGTCCACTGTCATTTGTGAGCCAATCTTTAAGATGTTGAAGAAGGACGCCGCCACTAAATGGACTGATGATTGTCAGAAGGCCTTCGACAGAATCGAGGAATACCTATCAACACCGCCAGTTCTAGTTCCGCCCGAACCAGGTACACCTCTATTGCTCTACCTTGCAGTATTGGATGGGGCATTCGGTTGTGTTTTGGGACAACATGACAAAATAGGGAGAATGGAGCAGGCCATCTACTATCTCAGCAAGAAGTTCACCCCGTACGAGGCCCGGTATTCCCTATTAGAACGCACCTGTTGTGCTCTGACTTGGGTAGCTCAGAAGTTGAGGCATTATTTCTGTGCCTATACCACTTATCTCATGTCCAGGATGGATGCGCTGAAGTACATCTTTCAGAAGCCCATGCCCATGGGCAAGCTAGCCAAATGGCAAATCCTGCTGAGTGAATTTGATATTGTCTACGTGACCCAGAAAGCAATCAAAGGACAGGCACTGGCAGATCATCTTGCCGAAAATCCCGTGGACGGACAATACGAGCCTCTAAAGACGTATTTTCCTGGCGAAGAGGTCTCTTTCATCGGAGAAGACATCGCAGAATCCTATGAGGGCTGGAGAATGTTTTTCGACGAAGCAACAAACTTCAAAGGAGTTGGCATAGGAGCAGTTCTTGTATCGGAAACAGGTCAGCATTATCCAGTAGCTGCCAAACTCAGATTCCCGTGCACCAACAACATGGCCGAGTACGAAGCCTGCATCTTAGGGCTCAAGATGGCTATTGACATGAACGTCCAAGAGTTGCTAGTGATTGGAGATTCAGATTTGCTTATACATCAGGTCCGAGAAGAATGGGCAACCAAGATCTCCAAGATACTCCCGTATTTGCATCATGTACAGGAGTTGAGGAAGAGGTTTACAAAGACAGAATTCCGACATGTTCCCAGAATCCAGAATGAATTCGCCGATGCATTGGCTACCCTATCATCCATGATACAACATCCAGACAAAAACTTCATTGATCCCATTCTAGTAAAAATCCATGATCAGCCAGCCTATTGTGCTCATGTCGAGGAAGAAGCAGACGGAAAACCATGGTTTCATGACATTAAGAAATATCTGGCAATAGGAGAATATCCAGAATTTGCAAACGCTACTCAGAAGCGCACACTACGGAGGTTATCCAATCACTTCTTTCACAGCGGAGGAATCCTGTATAGGAGGACTCCCGATTTGGGATTACTGAGGTGTGTCGAAGCAAAAGAAGCGTCCAGGTTGTTGGAAGATGTTCATGCAGGGACCTGTGGCCCGCACATGAATGGTTTCGTCTTAGCCAAGAAATACTCTGAGCGGGATATTTTTGGATGACTATGGAAACAGACTGCATCCAATACGTCTGAAAATGCCATCGCTGTCGGATACACGCAGACATGATAAAAGTGCCTCCAAACGAGCTTACTGCAACGAGCTCGCCATGGCCGTTCGCCGCTTGGGGAATGGATGTTATCGGACCTATCGAGCCTGCCGCATCAAACGGGCACAGGTTCATTCTAGTGGCAATTGATTATTTCACCAAATGGGTTGAAGCAGCATCATATAAGGCAGTGACCAAGAAGGTTGTGAAAGACTTTGTCCGCGACCGTATCATTTGCCGGTTCGGCATCCCAGAGTCAATCATTACTGATAATGGTTCCAATATCAACAGTGACCTGATGAAAGCAATGTGTGAGACCTTCAAGATTAAGCACAAGAATTCTACAGCCTACAGACCTCAGATGAATGGAGCTGTAGAAGCAGCCAATAAGAACATCAAGAAAATACTAAGGAAAATGATAGAGAAAGACAAGCAGTGGCACGAAAAGCTATCATTTGTTTTATTGGGGTACCGCACCATGGCTCGTACATCAACCGGGGTGACTCCCTATATGTTGGTTTATGGTACCGAGGCAGTCATTCCCGCCGAGGTAGAGATCCCCTCCCTGAGAATTATACAGGAAGCGGAACTTGAAGATGCAGAATGGGTAAAGAGTCGCTACGAGCAGTTAGCCCTTATAGACGGAAAGAGAATGAATGCAGTTTGCCATGGTCAATTGTATCAGAACAGAATGTCCAGAGCTTTAAACAAAAGAATCAAGCTAAGACAATTCACACCGGGGCAGCGGGTGTTGAAGAAAATTTTCCCACATCAGGATGAAGCCAAAGGAAAGTTCGCTCCTAACTGGCAAGGCCCGTACATGGTTCACCGGGTCCTAACAGGAGGAGCCCTCATACTCGCGGAAATGGATGGAGAAGTCTGGCCAAATCCAATTAATTCAGATGCAGTCAAGCGTTATTATGTGTAATCATTATGATTTCTTTATGATGTAATTTGAACTACGTCTGACATGATTCCCGTATAAGAGGGGATACGTAGGCAACCTTATGGGTTCGGTCACAATTCAATAAAATTTCATTTTCCCCTGATATTGGAAACTAGGGCAGAATTTTGAGGAGGACCCTCAAAATTCCGAAGTCAACTTTCAGCCATTCATCACCCGCAGCCGTCAGAAACCCCAGCCCAGTAAACTGGGGCAGAATTTTGAGGAGGACCCTCAAAATTCTGGAGAAAAAGAGGTCGCAATGTCTTGAACCGCGTCGCAGTCGTCGGTTCGTCTAAAAGAAAATCGTTTTAAATTATGTATTTACATCATATTTTAAAATATATATATATATATATATATATATATATATATATATATATATATTACCAGGTCATGCATGGCTACTGTCAAATTGCTTTGTTTAGCGACGCTACCCCAATGAAAACAAGAGCCGAGTAGGACGAGCGGAGTCCACGGGAAGACGAACTAACCTTCCCCCTT